>NW_027187234.1:0-88346 GCF_028583685.1 Petaurus breviceps papuanus
TGTGTGTGTGTGTGTGAGTGTGCATGTGTAGTATATTGGATGAAAGAGCTCCAACCTAACCAGTTTACCATAGTGCCTGCATTTCCACCATTAATCACACCATTAATGAGTTAAGGCATTAGAAGTCTTTGTTTAAGTATAAATCAAGTGAGAAGGGAAAGGAATTACAACATTATTGGCAAGTGACATCTAAGTATAAATTAATTTATTAGATTAGCTATCCAGAGAGGTTTTTAAAGGAGATAGAATGGTAGAATAGAAAAAAATGCTGACTCTGGAGTCAGAGGTCATGGATTCAAATCCTGTTTCTGATCTTTACTACCTGAATGACTTTGGGTGAGTAACTTAACTTTCTTGGGCCTCAGTTTCTCATGTGCAAAATGAGAAGGTTAGACTATGGAAATGGCCTTTGAGCTCTCTTCTAGCTCTTTGACCTCGGATCCTATCGGAGAAAGGGCCAAGGACCTAAAACTGGTCAGTTTTTAAAAAACATTTTTATTTAAAGTTTTAAGTTCCAAATTCTATTCCTCTTTCCCTCTCCCTGCCCCCCCCCCCAGATGGTAAGAAATCAGATATAGCTTATGTAGGTGCAATTATGCAAAACATTTCCATATTAGTAATTTTGTACAAGACAACAACAAAAAAAGTAAAAAAAGAAAGTGAAAAATAGCATGCTTCAGTCTGTATTCAAACAATATTAGTTCTTTCTCAGGGGCGGCCAGGTGGCTCAGTGAGTAAGAGCACTGGCTCCAGTGTCAGGATGACCTGGGGATCAAATCCAGGTGCAGATACTTAGCACCACACCCAGAAATAACTGGCTGTGTAACCTTGAACAAGTTAATTAACCCCGATTGCTTTAAACAAAAATATATTAGTTCTTTCTCTGAAGGAGTCTTTTGGGATTGTCCTGGATCATTGTATTGTTGAGAATAGCTAAGTCATTCAGAGTTCTTCATCAAACAATATTGCTATTATTATATATAATGTTCTCCTGGTTCTGTTCACTTCACTAAGCATGTAAATCTTTCCAGGTTTTTCTGGTATCATCCTGCTTGTCATTTCTTATAGTACAATCATATTCCATTACAATTATATACCACAGCTTTTTTAGTCATTCTCCAATTGATGGGTAACCTTTCAATTTCTAGTTCTTAGCTACCACAAAAATAGCTGCTATAAATATTTTTGTACAGATAGGGCCTTTTCCCTTTTTTTTAAATGTCTTTGGGATATAGACCTAGGAATAGTATTGCTGGATCAAAGGGTATGCACAGTTTCATAGTCCTTGGGGCACAACTCCAAATTGCTCTCCAGGATGACTGGATCAGTTCACAACTCCACTAACAGTACATTAGTGTCCCAGTAAAACTGGTCCATCTTAAGGGATATGGAGGGGAAATGTTTTAGGTTTTAGGTTCTGGATGTGAAGTTTCTCAGTGTTTGGAAACAGGGAGTGTTAAAATGTAGAAGAATGAATATTGAAGGCATATGTATATATGTGTATGTTGCACATGAGTACAGTTGAAGGAACAACCTTTTCCCACTTCAGGTCTATTGAGAGCAGGTCCTGCCCCTGGCTATGTTACACAACTTGCAAACATTAGGAAATTCTGTGTCTTTCAGAGCCTGCTGAACAATACTATACTATTTGGCGACATCGACGGCAAGAAAGCTCTTTGGAAATCAAACAAGATCCGTATCAGGTCTTTGCTGTATGACAAACTTCCTGGAAGTCAGTTATTTGCTTATAACAATCTGTTTAAAGAAATCCCCACAATTCTGTTAACCTGTGGTGACATCTTAATCATAACTGCATTCTCTCTGGGAGCCAAAATAACTTTAGCTGCAGAAATTTTAATGTCTTCTAGAAGCTGTCTATAGATATTGTGAATAGCTTGCAAATATTAGTATATTTTTTGTTGGTTTGTGTGCTTATTGTGTATTTCCTCCTGTCCTCTCATTACTGATTCCAACCTTTCATAATTTGTAGAAGCCAACTACAAGAGCAGAGGAATGTAATTCAAAGACTGAACTGGAGCCTAATGTGATGAAAAAAAGACCTCAAAGTAAGTTCATCCAGAGTGTCATTTAGAATATCCTCCATTTAAGAAGTGTCAGACACTCATTGCTAAATGAAAAAAATCATACTTGATGCTCTATTTGGGGCTAATATTTTTTGTCACACAGGCGAAGCTATAAAAGGCCCATTAGCAAGAGGCAAGGAATATGTACCAGCACAAAAAAATGAACTAAGCTGTTCAAAATTGGAAAGAAGTTTAACTGGACAGGAAGGAGGCCAATCATCTCTGCAGGAGGACAGTGTGAGTGAACAGTTTGAGGGTTCCCCACATTGGGGGTTACTGCATGATCTTATTACTCATTACTTAGGGTGGGAACATAAGTTGGCCTTTTGTGTGTAATACGGACCTGAAATTCTGGGCTAAATGGGTCTGCCACCTGCAAACCAAGTGGATTAATTAAATGCCAAAATGGAGCTTCCAAGAAAATATTCTCACAACAGCCATTTGCAAGGATGGTCCTAGATCCATTTGTAGTTTCCATTTTTTCCCCTAAAATTTTGTCCCAAATCATCAAAATGGGCTCATTATTCCTTAAACATTTTTTTTGGCAGGTTATTTACAATAGAAAAAATCAGGAGGCTTCAGGACTGGGCTCAGATGTCAATAAGAGTCTAATAGTTGAACCACAAGAGGAGAAAAGAAGGCAACAGAGGTACTTGTGTCTTCCTTACATAAAACTACCATGTATGCACAGCCGCCAGGAGCATCAGTACATGGTCAGATGATAGCCTCAGTGAGGCCCCAGGGAATGGGTTTGATCCTGACATACATGCTGAGCTCCAGGAAAATTTGTGAGATTTGTCATCAGCTCCCTTCCCTGCCTCTTCCAGATGTCCCTGACTCTTTGGCCTCCTATTAACCTGAGGCTTATTCCATACAGGTATCTAATGCTGAATTTGACCCACCCTCTATCTCATTACTTGTGGGGAGAAAATATATGTTAATTCATTTACTCAGTCAACAAATATTTTAAAGTACCTATCATGTGCCAGTCACTGTGCCAAGCAGTGGGGATACAAAGAAAGGTATCTATCTGTACACAGACCCCTGTGAGTGTGCCAGTGCACGAGCACTATTCTCAAGTAACACATGCATTTTCACCATGATTTTCCATAGACAATGCCATAGCTCTGTTGTCTGATCCATTAATGGCTCTTCTGGTGGGAATTTCAGTTCGTGGACGGTTTTCGATGCCTCTCTAATCATACCACTGAAGCAACTACCTGCTCTGAAGCCCTGTGATGGGGAAAATCTACCATAGACTGACCTCTGGCCCAGTCACAAATGTAATTCTAGCAGTTAGTATAAACAACCCTAAGTATTTATCCTGCTGAAAATGGCCTTATGTAAGCTAATATATGAATTTGTGTGAAGTGTGACCCATTTTATGATAACAAAATATTTCTGTATAGACTATGGAAAATAGAATCTTAAAGACTATTGCAATATTTTTTGGAATGTTTTTATTTCCCTGAAAAAGGAGACTTTCCTGAGATATAGGATCATAGCTTTAGAACTAAAAGAGACCTTAGAAAACATTTAATACAATCCTATCCATTTTATGGATGAGTAAACTGAGCGGCAGACAGGCAGGTTATGTCACTTATCCTAGGTCATCCAGGTAGTATGTAGCAGAACTATGATTCAAAACCAGATGCTCTGACTCCAAAACAAATTCTTGTATACTACACTATGCTGCCTTTGGTACCTGACTTGTTCTGAGCCCTTTGAACAGTTCTGTGAATTATCTGTGCATGTCTTTGCAGAACAAAGGATAAGTTTAGAGAAGTTCAGTTGGATACTGTCCAGATACACCACATCTCTGACATCCAAGGTAAGGCAGGTCCCATTTTTTTAACATACAGCTGAATTATGTGCACCCAAACCTCAGATTTAAACTTATTCTGTAGTTCATGGCCTGAGGCTTCTTCCTAGAACTGGAACAAATTTTAGAGATCATCTAGTCCCATCTTCTGTAGAATGTGTGAATCTCCTCTATGAGTATGTCAACAAGTTATCTTTATCAGTGTTTAAACTGAAGTGACAGGAAACTCACTACCGCATCAGGCAAATTGCTCCATTTTCCCATCCAGCATACTTGTTCTCCTACATTCCTCCACTGCCTAGCTGATAGGGGCTCAGAAAATGCAGACTAATTTTGATTTTAATCTAAAACTTTCTGCTCCCCTCTATCCTAAATCACAAGATAGATTAAAATAGCTTTCAATTTTGGATTACCTATACCCTTGAAAAAACTACTACCATTTGCTTAATCCTAAAATAAAATTTTCCATTATTTTACTAGATACTCTGTCCTAGGAGGTCTTTTTTTTCTGAAGACATGGTTTTCAGTCTTTGCTCTTGCCATTAATCTACTCTGTGACCTTAGACAAATCACTTTCCACTCCTTGGGTATTACTTGCCCTTCTGTAAAATGAGGGATGTGGATAGATGATCTCTAAGATCCTTTCTAGACCTAAAAACTTATAGCAGTCCCATGTTTATAAAGGACACCTAAATGTTTATTCACTCAAAAAATAAGATATTTCAAGAAAATCAGACTCATTGATCAACTAAGTTTTCTACTTTTGAACCTTTTAGTATCACTTCTGTAGGCTTAGGGGACTAGAACCCCTCTGGTTTCTTCATGTCTCCCTCCCTCTCTTCTCTCTAACCCACCCTACCCCCAAGTCATCAAGGTATTATAGGTAGAATTTTTATACTGTAGTAGGATATTGGATTAGAAACTTCTGAGCACTATTTGTACTCTACAATTATATGAATCTCCCTGTTTCTTAAAATGCTTCCTAAACCTAGCTCTTGAAATAAATTCTATTTTTATTTATATTCCAGAATGCAAAAAAGAACAAGAGAAGAAATCAGAGTATATTCAGTATGATGAAAACCACTTGCATAAGTGTGATACCATTCCTTTTGACTCCTTAAAATCAGGATCTGTTCTCAGTACCTCTTTAGAAGTTCTCTATTCAGACACAATATTGCCATGCAACTCACCTCCAGATTTAGAGAGTGGTCAGTCATATCTACCCTTTTCTGAATTTCAGAAAGTGACTGCTATTCTAGTTAATGTTTCAGACAGTCTGATTTCAGGAAGTGACTCAGAAGCTGAAGGTGGACAAAACACAGATGTCAATGAATGGCAGGAGTTCACTGACCAACAACCATTGAATGAGTTTTCTAGTCCTTTGCCTAATCCATCAGTATTCCCAAGTAAAGGAGATGGACTCATTTTGGCAGTTAATAGTGATGAGAAACAGTTTGATAGTGGTTCCCCTTTTGAAAACTTCCAAGAATTACAGAAGACACAAGGGAATAATAATATTTCAACTAATGACCATCCTTCTGAAACTAATGTTGTAAGTTTAACTGGAAGCACGAAACAAAAGCTAAGCCTTTCATGGACAGAATTACCATTGTCTCAAAACACAACCTCTCAAAAATTGAGTGACATGCTTTCAGCAGATACCTATGTGGCACTAAAAGAGGATAAAGAAAAGATTTGTTCAGAGCACGAAGTTCATGTTGAATCCAAGTTCAGTTCCTCTTCATCCTTGGAGGACTTTTCAGAGACAGATGAAGGTTTGGAACAGCAAGATCCTGCATTTTCCCTTGGCAAAGGAAAAGATCAGAAAGACTCTGGAA
This sequence comes from Petaurus breviceps papuanus, assembly GCF_028583685.1. Taxonomy (NCBI): domain Eukaryota; kingdom Metazoa; phylum Chordata; class Mammalia; order Diprotodontia; family Petauridae; genus Petaurus; species Petaurus breviceps. The sequence goes on from NW_027187234.1 coordinate 5,745, forward strand.
TCAAAGATGTTTTATTGGATGGGACAAGCAAAAAAGAAACTGAATTTTCTCTCCCAGAAATCTACTTCATGCCGTTTCCATCCCCAAACCTCAAAGCAAATCCAGAAGGGCCTATTTCTGACAAAGGTAGTAAATTTGCCTTTCAGCAAGTGGCAGCTGACTTCAACAGTGTGCCCGCTAAAACCGGCCCCAGGATCTTTCACGATGGGAAAATTGTTCAGTCAAGGAACGAGCACAAGGCAGATGAATCTGATATACATCAGAGAACCTCAGGGGGACACAAGGTGGTGTTATCTCCTTCTGGGTCACCCATTGGGCTCATTCCTGAGACTGAGCACTGCTCAGCTCTGAGTGTTGATGGCTGCCTACATACCAAAAGAGACTGTCTACCTACTCTTCATAGTGGCATTTTGTCTGAAATACTATCCCCTGTTGATGAAGTGCTTTCCTATGGAAGTGCTGGCCTCCCATCCCCAACCCAGAAGGGTTCCTCTTTCCCCAGTGAAGATTTCCCTTCTCCTCCTCCTGACCTTGTGCTTTGGGCAAATGGTAATGATATTGACTTCAGTTCAGAAGATTTTCCCTCTCTACCAGAAGAAGTGGTATTTCCAGAAAGTTCAAAGAATGCACAAGAAGAAGATTCATCTATTCAAACTGGTGAGTTATCTTCTTTATCTGATGAGATATTACCAGAGGAATTTTCTCCAGTACCTCTGGATTTAGGGAATTCCTACTCAGTTCTGGATGAACACTCACTAGGATGGGATGGGAGAAGAGAAAGCAGTTTGGAAAAGAAAGAGGAACTATTGAGTCTTGAACCACAGGAGGATGTCAAAAGGAAACAAAAAGTGAGCTGCTGGTCCAGTCCTACTTTGTCCAGAAGTGCCAGTAAAAGTCCAGCATCATTCTTAAAATCATTCAAAGATGAAAATGGGAAGAATCCGCTCACATTGAATGATGCAGGAAACAGAGAAGAGGTGTCATATATACAACCAGAAACTCTGAAATTCAAAGAGACAAGCCATTTTGAAGGAAAGCACTGGACTCGTATGGAACATGATAAAACAAAGGATGATCACAAAAAGGACTTGGAAAGAGTAAAACATTCAGACTATGACATATGTTATGATGAGTTATTTAGATCAGATCAAATGTCATACCTTTTGGCAGGCTGTACAGAAAAGTCAAGTGAACATAATGACCAAGATTCAGCTCATTATGAACCATTCTTAAGGAGTAGTAAATGCTATGATGAGATCAGGGTAGAATACCAGTTTTTAGAGAAAAAACCAGAAACAAAGTTTAACAATAGAGATAGCTCAATGACACCAGTAGCTACTTATCCTGAAACCCTGATGTTCCAACCTACAGATATGGAGTCCTGCTTTATCCATGCTCAGTCTGAGTCTGAAAAACTTTTTAATAGAGATTTCTCAGGATGCTTAAGTAGCCAAAAAGAACAGCCACATATGACACCTACAAAAAAAGAAATCAACTTTAAAAATAGTGTTATGGGCTCCGAACTTGATCCCAGGCAAAGAACATATGAAATCGTAGATTCTGTATCCACTGAACTGACCAAAAAAATCCTGTGGGATGCCTTAGCTGTGTCTGCAGAGCTTTTCAGACAGCAGAATGTTTCCTTGTCCATCAGTCGCTGTGTAACCCCTACTGATGAGGGGAAGCTCACTACAAAAACAAAATTGCTGACAATGCCCTCTTCAATAACTGCTTCTACAGACCATATATAGGCCAGTGACACAGAAAAGGAAGAAAATGGAATTTTGACAATGGATGAAGCAAGAACCAAATGGATGTTTGCCAGGGGTGGGAGGGGAGGGAAAGGGCCAGAGGGAGGTGGTAGGGGAGAGAAGAATCATGGTGTGAATTCCTTTAAGAGGTCATAATGATTTTTTAAAAAATTCTATTCATAACTTTTTATCACAAGTTTAAATTTCCTAGCTCTCATAGGATGGAAAAATCATATAACTAAATTGGTGACTGGTGCTATGAAGGAGGGAAACATGCAAATATTTTTGAGGGTCACAGACAATATGCCCAAAGATCTGGCAGATATCAGGAATTGGGTAAAATTTTTAAATGATAGGAAAATCACAAGATATTTAGGAATGAAATGAGTGTCAATTTAAGGCAATTTCCAAGTAGATTCAATAAAGGTACAGCTTCTAGAGCAGAGATTCCTAATGTGTGTGTATGTGGGTACTGGACCCCTTTGGAGGTCTAGTGAAGCTCATGGACCCCCTTTTCATAATAACGTTTTTAAATCATTGAAGGAGATGTTAAATATCAGCTAATAGTGAAAATAAAGATGTATTTTTCCCCATTTAAGTTCACAGTGTCCCCTTGAAATCTATCCATGGACCCCTTGGGGGTTGGCAGATTGGAGATTAAAAACCTATCCTATAGTGAACAAGGTAAGTAGGATTTAATAATGGTAACAGAAAAAAAGAGACACATTATAACTAGGAAAGAAGGAAAATATACCTTTGCAGTCATTTGAAAAATATATTCAGAATGAAACAAAAGTAACCAGAGGTTGGATAGGCAAACCCATAGTGAAAGACTGAGACCCTGGCTACCTGTGTGATTTCAAGGATCATTAATTACTATAACTTTAATTAGAGTTTAATTAATCAATTTCCTTTGAACTCCTATTTTCTTCATTTCTAGTTACCAATATAGTATTATGAAAACAACCCCTGCTTACAGGAATTTATATTCCTAAATTTCACAGACTAATCACTATTAAGAACTGGTAACACAAATACAACATAAATTGCTATTTTTTCCCATGGTACTTTATGAGCAAGGCAGAGTAAAATTTGGAGAATAATAATAGCAAAAAAAGAAGTAATCCTGTTGTTGTGGTTTTTTTGGGGGGGGAGAAGCAATGAATAAGCTAAATACTAATCTGCAAATATTCATAGAAAAGACATTTTTCTGTAGGCCTGATAGTTAATTTGAAAGTATCAGTAATATGCTTTTGGTGACAAGGGTTTGAGATCTGAAATGGCTCCAAAAGGTGGAATGTTTTAATGAGCAGGAAGATCCTATTTCTAGGCTTTATTAACACAGCTTACATGATATGAAATGGACGCTTGTCTGAATTTGACAGGTAGTTCATATCAGCACTTGTAAGATGAAATCCTAGTTCACATATTAATATCGTGGGTAAATTCAGAATAAGAAGAGAATTTTCCAATGGTGTCGAGGGTTACAGACATTTTTTTTCTCATGAATACCAAAGTTTATCACATATCAGACCACTTAAAGATCTCCTGGTTGGCAGAAATATGAATGCCCAGTCCTGTCTACAGAGACAGGTTACCCACCAATTGGATGATTCAGGAAAGAGCCCTCAGTTTGCTGGTAAAAGTGAGTTCTATCTTGGGTCTGTCTCCATAGCTTTGCCTCTTTTATGTGACTCAGTCTCTCTTCTTAAAAGTAACAATACCATTTCCTGGTTGTGGATTATTATTAGCCTTCCAGTGAATTAACAAGGAAATTAAAAAAAAAAAAAGATTGTGAGAAATTTCTTACAGGCATTTCTTGCAGCAGCTGCCATTTCTGCAAACATCTGTATTTGCACATACAAAAAGCCCCTGGTTTTCTTTTTCCTTTTTCCAACAATTCTTTCTTTCCTTGGTATAAATATTTAGGCAGAGATGCTAGGAAATGGCTGTTTATTAAAAAATAAAGAGAATTTCCTGAAGAAAAATCCATGAGATATGACTGACTGTGAGAACTAAATAACATTGGCCCCAGAACATTGTTTCAAGGAACTGGACTTCTTGTTTGGAAGTGATTGTGAGCAAGAAAGGCAAAAGAAATGCCCAAAGGATGTTTGGTTGTAGAAGTGCTTTCCAGTATTGCCCAGAGATGTAACATATGTAGAAAACAGTGAGGAGAAATGAAGGATTGGTCTCAGAGACAGCCACATCAACATGGCCTTCAGATTATATTTATGTATATATGTAGATTTACAAACACAAGCTCTTTGAAGCAGCTTTACTATAGGCAGGCACAGTGGGAACAGGAACTAGTAGTCATGTATTGCTCTCTTAGCCACATCTAGAAACATATCATCATCAGTTGTCAGATATGGAAATGAGAGAGAGCAATATAGATTAAAGTAACATTCTTGGTTTTTGAAGATGACTACCTGTTTATGTTGGGAAGTTATAGGATGAGCCACAGTTATCTTCACAATCAGTGTGGATACTAATGCCAAAGGTCAAAACAAAAACAAAAACATTCCATCCAAAATTCACGTGACTGCTTTTTTTTTTCTCTTTCCTTCTTCCTTTTTTTTTTTTTTTTAATAAATCTTAGTGGTTGCAGTCCGAAACATGGGGAAATGACTCAATGATAGTGCATGCTTATGCACTAAAAAATTATTTAAAAACTATAGGAGCTCATTTAGACAGTAATGAACACAAGTCTGGTATACTCTGTTCTGACTGCTAAAAAGATATGTCCCTGAAAAGTGGCATGAATCTAATATTTATGTAATATTTCATATACCATGTGAACTAGCTTTTTACCTGCTATTTCCTTGTAAAGTGAAGAATCATTTTGTAACATGATGGTAACCTTTCTCCTAATTTAAGTCCTTGAATTGTGATTTTGGTATGCTATATTAATTTGTAATAAGATTGTGGCATCTTTGAAAATTACGTTTCATTATGGTGAGGTTTTTCTAATTCAATTAGAAATTTAAAAATTTGGGGAAAATATTAGACTCATGAAGCCTTAGAATCATAGAACGTCAGAACTGTTAGACACTTAATGGTTTATCTCCTCCAATCCCCTCATTTAGCAGATGGGGATAAGTGGATGCCCAGGGTATCAAAGTGACTTGTACAAGATCACACAATCACAATTTAATATTATTTAAGTATGGCACATGATTGAGTTTATAAAATTAAGGTATTAATGATTCAGGGGACCTTAAGTGGTACCAGATAAAGTAATGAATGAATTTTATGCACAATATTTAAAATAAAATTTAAAGCTCAGATTTTAGATTTACTGAAAAATGTGTTCATCTATCTATAAAATTTGAAAATGTAAGTACTTTGAGCTATAGCTTCCATATTGATTTGTTCCTAGTTTTCTGAACAAATTAGTCTGTAATTTTTTATTTTTCTATTTATTGCTGACTCCTTTGAATTTATGAGTCCATGTGGGCAGAATTATGTATTTTACACATACAAGTTTGGCATAGTAATAAATCTCCAATATTGAAACTCCACAGATCCCTCTCAAGTTCAATAGTTTTCAGTCTTATGGCTATTGGTTTGGCATTGAATGATAAGGATTGATAGTGCAGATATACAACTGGAGCAAGGAGCTTCTCATAAACATTATTTACCTAAGTGACCAAGCTGCTCAGGGGCATCTATATGGAGGATTTGATGTCTTTCCAGTACTGCCCTTGAATGATTCTGTCATGTGGAAGGAACTACCACTTTTGAAATAATAAAAACCCATGCCTAAACCCTCTCATATGTAGAGGAAGGACAGCCACAAAATGACTTGGGCCAGAGAAGAGAAAGTATATCCACTGAAGGTGTTAGACATATTTAATCTCATCCAGCATTATGTGTACAAAGCTTTGGGCTTTGGCATCCAGATATATTGACCTGTTCAGTCAGTGGCAAGACTTCAATATCAAGATTACTCTACTTCAAGGTCTAATATTTTCCTTGCCTTGGCTTTGATCAATATTAACCTCTTGGGCCAATAAATCTTGATACTGGCCTCAAGAGAAGTCATTATCTTTCATAGAAAATGATTATTTCTCAGTTAAAGCCTACATTTAATTTTCCTGTAATCTGTCTCTTTCAGCATTGCACATTTAGCAGTGCTCTCCTGCATAAAATGCCCATGAAAATGCCTTCCCCACCGGAGGCTTTAAATCCCAAAGCATCAAACTAACTTTACGGTTTCCTTTGATTCCTTTAGCTCCAGCAGCTAGAATAGGCAGGCTCATAAAATATAAATGAAGGCCACCAATGCTAGTTAGGAAGGGCCTGGCTTAAAATTAATTTGAATCACAAAAGCATTCATTAAACTGGAGTTTTCCCTCCCACACAAAAGATGTCAGACAACCCTTCTTCCCCAGTTTAAGGCTCAGTGATTATGTTGGGCAGGCAGGAATATTGAACACATGTAAATGCTGGGGTTCTTTCACATCTTTTGTTTCAAACCCTGGGGCATGTATGGTGCATATATGTACAACTGAGATCTATGGTGTGGAAAACCTAATCATATTTGGTTCTTATGAAATTCCCACGGAATAAGAGATGGACTGTGATCTTTAGAAGCTGAAATACAACAGTGCCTCTGAGTCAAAGGAGATACTTTCCTTACTAGAGAGAGCAGTTGACTCAGGCTGGATTTAGGTTCCTTTTTTTCCTGTGCAAAGAATATAGGTTGCAGTTATAAAATAGCCAGGATCATAAAATAATCAGAGAGGGTTCCCCTAAAAAAGTAGGGTGTTTTTTAATCTATACTACTGTACTTAATCTGTTTTTTTTTCTCTCCTGTTGAGCTCTGTTCTAGGTATTGTGAGCTAAGCAAGAGAAAACACATCCATACTCTCAAGTTAATGCATACTCCTAGAATGTGGGAAAACTGGACATTCTAAATAGGCTAGTCCTACATATTTTGTAGAAGGGAAACAGAGGCCGGGGAGGGTGACTTATCTAATCAAGGTTACATAATAAACTGAAGTAGAGATGGGACTTGAACATGGTTCTTAAAATCCTAGGAGTTAAAGCTACTCCTTTACTCCTAGAAACAAAGTTGACTACTGAGCTTTTAAAGTTTTAAAGAAACTGTAGTGTCCCATTCATAAAGAAGTCTAGTAACCTTTAACCACCCAAAATAGAGTGAACCCAGGACAAAATGCCTCCTCAGCAATAGGAATCACAAAGCTTGGTCACCTTTCCCCAAGACCTCTAGAGTACAGCAATCCTCCTTAACTTTAACTTGAAATTTGAAACCAGGAGGACACAATAGCAGCTAATTTTGGAGAGAAGAGGGAAAAACTAAAAAGCTATCTGTAAGTATTCAGTGTTTGTGAAAGAGCCCCATTAGCTCCAAAGAAAGTCACACCATTGGCAGACACCAGTGCTGGAAAGGACGGGACAGTCTAGTCCAACACTCTCATTATAAAGATGGGGAAAATGGAAGCCCACATAAGTTACTTGTTTCAAGGTCACAAAGTTTTGTCAAAGAGCCCGGGGCTTGGGCTAAAAAAGTACTAAATCTGTCCTCTCAGGTTCACGGCTCTTTCCCCCCAAACTACAATAGATCAACAAAAAGGCGACCACGAGGAAGGATGGGGTCACCTCCAAATAAGTCCAGTTCAGCTATTATGCCTCAGGCATCAGTGTCACTCGACGCAAGGGGCACAACATAGGTTATAAGACGTAAAGGGAGCTTCTTTGGGGACCCTCTGGTCTCAACCTCTTAAGTGTTAAGTGGGGAAACTGAGGCCTAGAAAACGTTAATGACTGCCCCAAGATGCCAGTTATCTGGGCTGCGCTTTGAATTCGCCAGTCTGTGAGAGAAGATGGGATTAAGGAAGCGATCAGCGACGCTCAGGGGTCATCTGGCCTCCTCCCCCGCCTCCCAATCACAGGAGGAGCTGGTGACTTATCCCAACATGTCACAGAGTCCCGGTTTGGAAAGTGTTGACAGTGGGAGAAGAAAGAGAGAAGGGGTGGGGGAGGGGGGTGGTGAAATGAGCAAAATCAGAAAACAAAACTGGTCTCCGAGTTAGGAAAATACGACTTCCTCCCCACTCCCAAACCCCTTAGGTCTGAACTTGGGGGTATCACGACATAAGCCGAGCTGAGAGCTATCCAGCAATCGCGCCCAGGAGGACTGGAAAGACAAGGGTCCAGGCGTTGCTAAGAGAGCTCCGTAGCCAAGGCGGACGGCGGCGCACGTGACGGCGGTTGCTAGGGTGAAAGGTCAACGCCCCCCCACGGGCGCGTCCAAGATGGCGGCGGCGGGGCGCTGGGGCTGGGGCTCCGGCGGAGAGCCCCGCAGGTGGTCGCTGCCGCCGCTAATCTGGATGCTGCTACTCGCCTCGGTAGGATCCGGGGTCAGAGCTGCTGGGGCTCGGCTGTACAGCGCCAGCGGCGCGGACGCCGTGTGGGCGCTGGACGCCGGGAGCGTGCGCGCGGCCACGGGCAACAGCTCGGCCGCGTGGCTGGTGCAGTTTTACTCTTCGTGGTGCGGCCACTGCATTCACTACGCGCCCGTGTGGCGGGCCCTGGCGCGCGACGTGCGAGGTGAGCGGGGCGCGCAGGCGCGGCGGGGCAGAACGCGGTACTCCTTCCCCTCTCTCCTTTCCCCTCCCCTCTCAGACCGACCCCCACCCTCACCCATACGTCACCTACTCGACCCAGGGTCGGAACCTCGATTGAGATAGCTGCTAAGGGGGAGATTCCCAGATGCATGTCTGGCATCATAGACATCGACCTTCCCACCCCATGCCAGCAGAGAAGCCCCACATACGGACACCCCATCACGCCTTCCTCCAGACTTCTTTCTTCTAGGACCCTGAGCACATATGTTCAAGGTGTGAAGAAGCCTAACCCCAAGGTGGTGCCCCTCATCCTTTCCTGCCCTGAACTCCCCTTCTTCATCCGTGTATTGGGACTGGCAGGAGAGAAACCTAGAAAACGTCCCTGGATGAAGCTTTAACCTTTCACAGAGATCTCTCACGTCCCACCTACCTGCTCCCCGAACTCCTAGTACCCCTCCCCATCTTTTACATTGCTTCAGTTTAACTACTAGGGCCCATCTGGCTGTTATCTCTGAGGTCTGAGTCGGTCCTAACCCCCTGCATTGTACCACTAGGTTCCATGACCGTCATAAGAGGTCCTCTTGCATACACTCTTGTCATTGGCATTGTTCTGTCATCTCTCCCTCCCACCCAAAAATCTCTAGTTTGTGCTATCTGGAAGCCTTTTCCACCCCCTCATACATTATTCTTTCCTATGTGTCTTGTTCTAAGTAGTTCACTATATATCATTGAATCCACATGTTGCCAAGTCCTCAGAAGTTCCCATTCCAGGCAATCTGCAACATTCAGGATCCTTTCCTGATTGCAGACATTTCCAGCCTCTTTGCATTCCCAGTGACTTTATTCCCAGTTTTTAGCACCTTCCAGCCTGGAACTTCTCACCACAATCTTTACTCAAGGACCCATTTGACCCTTGTCCACAACTACTAGTTTCTACTCTGAAATTCCTTCTCAGCTGCCCCAGAGCTCTATATTGAGAATATAGCCATTTGACAGATTAATTGACATGATAGTGATAAGTGCAAAATAAAATCCACAGACCTCAATTTGTAAACCAAAATACCCAGATTTTGGGGTTGGGGAAAGTGTGAGAGGGAGTTGATTTATATGTACTTAAAGGATGATGAGAGATCTTTAAAACCTTTCTTTGGGTTGTCTCTGCTATCTCTTGTGCAAACATTCATGCTTTTCCACAGATCTTTCATGGTGATTATTTCATTGGTTTGTTTGAACATTTTGAAGGCCTTTTGAATCTCTGAGTCATGCCCCTTTTTACTTTCTTCTCTTTTCCTTTACCATTTTACAAATCTGACTCTCAAAGCTCGCTAGCTCAAATGGACAGATTTTTTTTTTTAAACTAGAGGAAGCAGATTGCAAAAGCTTCAGTAAAAGTCACTGTTGTTTAAAACTGTATTTAAATTCATTTGAAGAAGGAACTCTTTCTTCAACTTGAGTGAGGTTTAGCCAGGGTTGTTTTGTGAGTGTTGAACTTACCTCTAATTATATACTTCCATAGGCAAGAGACTTAACAAATTGGTGCTTTCTTTTTTCCTTTTCCCTTTAACCTCTGCTAAGCAAGAACTGGTTTTTTTTAATCTATGAAAGGACTTTTGTACTTTTTTTTCTTGCAAATCTTATAGGTTTTAATCCTCTTGAGATTTTTTATAATACATAATTAATAGTGACCAAGATTAAAGTGTTGTAGACAGAAATCTTGCTCTTTTGTTTAGATATCACTCTGAGGGGGTGAAAGGACTAATAGTAATATAGGGAATTGAGTTTTGTAGCTGATACTGGTCTGGCTTCTTCAGATTACAAAAATATAAACTAATAAGCTAAAATATTGCATAATGGGCTTGTTCTAGCAAGCCTTTGATGGCCTTTCTGGTAGGAGTTGGCTTTCCTGTTTATTTGGCACTTGAATTGTTGGAGCTGGAAGAGCACCTTAAAGATAATTTGATTCAGTTCCCTAATGTTGTAGGTGAGGAAACTGAGGCCAAGAAAGGGGAGGTAACAGGCTCTTTTATTAAGGAGCAGAGCCATGGCTCAACCTTAGGGATAATTGGATCATAGACTTTGAGAAGAACAGGATCTTAGAAGCTATCTAGTCCGATCCCCTCATTTTATGGATGAAGAACCCAGGCCAAAAGAGGTTAAATAACTTAACCAGGTTCCTGAAACAAATTTTTATCTTGAGGTGGGATTTGAACCAGAACTTCCTGACTTCAAGAATAGCAACATATCCACTATGCCATGTTATTAAGACAAGCACTTTTCCCCCTACACCCTACTTCTTCAAAAGCAATATGCTAGCTTTTAGGTTTATAAGCTATGTTTTACAGAATCCTACTTTTCTGGGGAGAGGAAGTATGGTTATGAAAGAGTATGTGTCTTGTTTGATTTGTATTTCTTTTGAATATTCTCATCAATAAAAGTAATTCAGAGCATGAAATTTCATAGATCTTAAGTGTTTTGAGAACTTTGAGTGAACATTTTGTCCTTTTTATTTGCATTTTTACTTTTGTTTACATAATTTTATATCCTCAGTAAAATGAGAGCTATTCAGAAAGAACTGTGACTTAGAAAATTTTGGAACTGAGTCTACACAGTGCAAAAACACTTTTTTCCAATCATGACTCATTGAGATTTATTGGAAGAGACCTTAGACTACATCCTAGTCCAACTGTCTCATTTTACAAATGAGCAAATTGAGACCCAGAGAGAAGTTAAGTAATTTACCTAGGGACACAGTAACAGTAAATGACAGAGGCAGGATTTGAATCCAGGTCTTCTGACTCTAAAACCGATTTATTGGACCCATTAATAATTTCTTTGCTTTTCAAGCTTGGTGGAAATAGTACTTTTTAATATGAAGGTAGACTAAGATAACTAAAGCTCTGCTATGTATTACAGCCAAGGGTTTTTCCTATATTTATTTTGATAGGGTTTATTCCTGTCAGCTTTGAGTACTTTGGAAAACAAAACTTTATTCATTGGTGTAGACTGTTTGGCTTGGAACAGTAGTGGCTAACTCAGTTTGCAATGCATGCTTAATTTGTAATGGGTATCCAACTGCTATGGAAGAGGAAGGGGAAAAATGAATATCATATTAAGTAGATATTACCTACTGTTACCTGCCTGGCATATTGAAAATAACATTTCCAGTGAGAATCTCAATAAGTTGAGTATTTCAGTGAACCCATCCTCTGCAAAGCTTTCAAAATAACCTTTTTAAGATAGAAGCCTAATTATGTTACTCTTCTGCTTAAAAACTTTCAGTGGCTCCTTACAGCCTTTAGGATAAAAAATAAACTCCAGTGTCTGGTTTTTAAATCCCTACATAATCTGGCTTCAACCTACCTTTCCTAGCTTTATTTCACATTAATCCCTTTCACAATCTTTACATTCTAACCAGAGTGAACTACTAGATATCCCCCAATCTCATTCTGCCCGTGGCCCCTCAACTTCAGTGATTTGCACAAACCTTCCCCCGTTCTTGGAATGCTTTTTTTTAAAAAAATCTCAAATCCCAGAATCTTCCTTTATAAAGCTCTGGTCAACTTTGGTACCAACCTCCTCTGGAGATCTTAAGATTCTCTCCATACCTTCCCCACTCCCACCCCCCAGTTAATAGAAGTTTCTCCCTCCTTAAATTGCCTTTGATGTATTTATTGTATCACTTCTCCCTGTCTCCCATATAGAACATAAATTTATTGAAGCAGGAATTGTTTTTGTCTTTTTGTTCCCATGGGCCTAGCATAATGCCGCCCCCAGTTGGTGCTTAATAAATATTTGTGAAATTGAATTGTTTTGTGAAAATGACATGGACTCAGCATTATCAGTGTAGCTATAGACAGAATAGCGCTCTTGTCATTTTTATGTGATACTTTCCTTTTTCCTCCTTGCTTTTTATTTTATTTTTTTTTTTTTTTGCCTCTGGTAAGCAGATGACTTGAGGGAGGCAGTAGTAGGATTGGTTTATTTTGAATACTGGGTGGGAGGATCAAGGGAGAAAAATTAATGGGGGATGAGAAAAAGAAATGGAAATAAATGCAGGAGAGAGGGGGAGATGAATGAGATGGGATTGGAAAGAAGAATAAGTATATGTGGAAAAGGGGACTAGTACTACAGAAATTGAGAGATTCACTTAATCTCTGCTTACTCTCCCCTCGCTAACTTCTCAACCCTTTGCAGTCTGATATCCAAGCTTATCACTAACCTGAAACTGAAAAAGATTGAAAGATGTGGTGGACTAGAGGATAATAAAATTAGATGGATTCAGAAGTGATTGAATTCCTGGACTCAAATAATACTGGTTAATGAGTCAGTGTCAGCATGGCAGGAGGTCCCCAGATATCTCTGTTCAACCCTGTGTTGTTTAATATTTTTATCATTGACTTGTATAAAAAATACACACACAAATGTAGCTTTACATTATGTTCAAAATATCAATTTTCTAAGTACAGGATGTTGGAAGAGGAATGGTTAGACAGCATATCTAAATATCTTAAAGTTTTAGCAAATTATAAACCCAATCTTAAGAAAAGCTTAGTTTCTAAGAATAAAGAAGTGGTAGTTCCTCTTACTCTGCACTAATCATTCCACACCTGGAGTGTTATATTCAGTTGTTGGTGTCAGAAGGGTGTTGATAAGTTGGAAGATGTCCAGATGAAGGCAGCAGCTGGGATGGTGAAGGGCCTTGAGTTCTTGTCAAGTGAAAATTGGTTGAAGAAACTGGGAATATTTATCTTGGGGAAGACTCAAAGAGAACATAATAGCCATCTTCAATTATTGAAAGGGATTAAATATGGAAGAGGAATTACACTTGTTTTGTTTGGCCCCAGAAGGTAGCTCTAGAGTAATAGATAGAAGATGCAAAAAGGCAATTATGTGCTTGATGCCTGGAAAAAAAGAATTCTAACAATCGGAGTTCTCCAAAAGTGGAATCTCTCAGGAGGTTATGGGTTTCCCCTTGCTGGAGGACTTTAAGCAGAAGTTGGATGGTCTCTTGTCATATTTTGTAGCAGAAATTTCTTTCTGGTATGATTTGAAGTAGATGGCCTCTGAGATTCCTTCCAACTCTGAGATTCTGTGATTTCCCCAAGGTTACCAATGATCTCTTAAATGCCAAATCTTTTTCTCATGTTTCATCCTTCTTGACCTCTTTCCAGCATTTGATATTTGTTGATCGTTCTCTCTTTTCTGGGTTTTCATGACACTTCTCTCTCCCTTGGTTTTCTTACCTGTCTGGTTGCTGCTCATTAGTCTCCTTTGTCTTAGAGGGACATTATCCATGTCTTACCTCCTAAGTGGCTTCAACTCAAGGCTCTGTTCTAGCCCTTCTCCCTCTTAGTGATCTCATCAACTTCTGTGTGTTCAACTATGATTATCTCTATGCAGATCTCTCCCAGATACATATATCTAGCCCTCATTTTTTTTCCTGAGCCCCAGTCCTGCATCTCCAACTGCCTTCTTGACATTTCTACCTAGGTGGTCCATAGAAATCTCAAAATCAGCATGTCCAAAACAAAACTCATTGCCTTTATCTGTGCTCTCAAGGTCCCTATTTCTTTTGAGAGAACTATTATCCTTTTGAAACTCACCCACATTCACAACCTTGAAGTCACTAAAAAAATTTTTTTCAGTTTCAAATTTTTTCTTTTTTCACCTCCTACCCCCATTGAGAACAAGCAAGAAATACAATAACTACTCTATATATGAAGAGATTCAAATATATTTATACATTAGCCATGTTGTGTGTGTGTGGGGAGGAAGCAAGAAAAATAAAGTGAAAAAATATGTTTCAATATGCACTTACATAGTTCATCAGTTCTTTTTCAGGAGGTGGATTGCATTTTCCACCATGAGTCCTTTGGAATTGTGGATCATTGTATTGATGTATAGCTAAGTCTTTCACAGTTAATTATTATTATAATATTGTTGTAACTGTGTACAGTGTTCTTTGGAGTCTTTCTTGAGTCTTCATTCTTGCCTCATAATCAAGATCTAATCAGTTGACATGTGTTGTCCATTCCACAATATCTCTTGTATTTGTTTTTTCCTCTTGCCCCAGAGACAACACCCTATTTTGGCCCTCATTACCTCTTTCCTATAGTATAGCAATAGCTTTTTAATTGGTCTGTTGGCCTCTAGTCTCTTTTCTCTCCAATCCATGGTCCACACAAATGACAGAGTGACATTCCTAAATCAAAAGTCTGACCGTGTATTATTCAGGAAGCTCCAGGGGCTCCCTATTATCTCTAAATCAAATACAAACTCTTGTGACACTTAAAGCCCTTCACAATATAGGTCTAACCTGTCTTTCCAGATTGGTAGACCATATTCCTCTTCATATACCTTCTGTTCCAGCCAAGCTGGCATACTGCTATTCCTACTTTGTGCGAAGTGCCCCAGGCTTGGAATGTGCTCTCTACTTATCTCTGCCTCTTAGATTCTCTCTCATCTCTTTAATATTCATTTCACATTTCATCTCCTTCCTGAGTCCCTTTAGTGTCATATTTATTTTGTATGTATTTTGTATTTACTTAGATATGTACTTGTTTTCACCTACCTACATACTCCAAATGGAATTTGAGCTGGGGTTGGGGGAACTAGTTTTTTTGTCTTTTTATCCCTCATGCCACTGTGCTTGCCACATAGTGGGAACTTAATAAATATTTACTTGTTGACTGGTTGGTTGATTTAACATTCAGTCACATATTTTATAGTGTGACATAGCTAGAATTGTAATTAATTAACTTTTAAAACTTTTTAAAAACTATCTTATTCTATACAAATATTCCATGAAAATTTATTTAAAATATTTCCTTCATCTCTCATATCACATTTTATTTGGATACTTCTTATGCATTTAAGTTATGTTTTGTATTAGTTATATTCCCCCTACTATAAGCTCCATATGTACTGTAACTATATCTTTTTTTTTTTTAAGCAATCGGGGTTAAGTAACTTGCTCAAGGTTACACAGCCAGTTATTTCTGGGTGTGGTACTTAGTGTCTGAGCCTGGGATTCGATCTCCAGGTCATCCCAACACTGGAGCCGGAGCTCTTACTCGCTGAGCCACCTGGCTGCCCCTTCTGTAACTATATCTTACTCATTTTTGCATTTTCCTTCTCATCCTACTTAGCACATAGCTGCATACATAGTTGGTGCCTAATAAAAGTTTGTTGACTTGGATTTGTTGAATTATTTACCCACTATATCATGAGCTCCAAAGGGTAGGGAGTATGTATTTATTTTCTTGTATTTTATATAGTGTCTGCATAGTGCTGGGCAAATAGTTAAATGAATGGAGAAGAGAAGAAGAGGGAGCCTACTAAGGAAAAGATGAACACAAGGAATGGGATTTAAAGAAGGAAAAAAGGGCAGAGAAGATGATTGATGTTGTGGGCATTATAAGCACATGCTACTTCACACATCTTGATGTTACTTGAAGGCTGCTTCATGTGTATATGAACTTTTAATATTAAAAAAATGTCTATTCTATCAAACATTTAAAGAACAATTGATTCTGATACTTTATAAACTAGTTGGGAAAATTAGAGGAGTCCTCCCAAATTCTTTTTATGACCCAAATATGGTATTGATACCTAAATAGGAAAGAGCCAAAACAGAGAAAGAAAATCATAGACCAATTTCCCTCATGAATATAGATGCAGAAATTTTAAATAAAATATTAGTAAAAAGACTATAGCAACTTATCATGAAAATAATACACTTTGATCAGGTAGGACTTATTCCAGGAATGCAAAGATGGTTCAATATTGGGAAAACTATCAGTATAATTGATCATATCAACAACAAAACTAATAGAAAATGTCTATGTGAAATAAGTTAATTCTTTTACTTACTTCATATAGACAATACCTCCATACCTCCTTGGTATCTGAGTAGAAGAGAGAGAGAAGGAGAGAGGGGAGAGAGAAAGAGAGAGAGAGAGAGAGAGAGATATTTAGGAAACATTGAAAATCCTTGAAATAGTAGCTATTTATGGACTCTGAGATCCAGAAAGCAAAGCAGCCCAAGTCAATAGTCACAGGAGCCCGATTGGCTTACCTTCTATAAAGTATTATTTTATTATTAGATAGCAAAGGGCATAGGACATTTATGGGATGTTATCAGTACCTTTTAAAGCTTCATAAAATATATTTTTATGGTTCTGGACTTGAAGTCAGGAAGACTGAGTTCAAATCCTGCCCCAGTTACTAGTTGTGTGACCGGTTTCCTTATCTGTAAAAATGAAGATAATAAAAGCATCTGCCTCACTGGGTTGTTATGAGGATGAAATAAAATAATACAGAGTGCTTTGCAAACCCTAAAGCAGTATGTAAATGCCACTTGTTGCTGCTGCTACTGCTACTACTGCTGCTACTATTACTATTGTTATTCTTTCAACCTATTGCAAGTGCCCGGCGCTGATCAGAAACTTAACCGTCAATTAGTCCTTACTATTTTATAAAAGAGATTATGGACCTAGAGATGTGAAAAGATTTGTCCAAAGTAATTCAGTGGATACTAAAACCTGCTTACCTTGACTACTATTCCAGAATATTCTACTGTGATACTTCCCACCTGTTCAATATCTGAAGATGTTGAGGGCTCAGTGGGGCTCAGAGCTGTTCAGGAAAAAGGTAAAAAGAGTAGAGATCAACCAAGAGTCTCAGCCAGAGAGGAGGCTCAATCCTCACTGTGAACATGAAACTTGAGAGAAGTAGCCTCTGCATTACAAGAAGGTCCAAGGCTTTTTGATCTTACTGTTAATTATCAAGGTTTGGAGAGATAGCATAGTAGAGTGGGAAGAATACTGGGTCTGGACTCAGATGGCCTGGATTCAAATCTTACCTCTGTTACATGCTGCCTGTGCGATGTGGCAAGTCGATTAAAATTGTCTGGACCTTGATGTTCTGTAAAATGAGAGGGTTGTGCTAGATGACCTTTTACATTTCCCATTTCCTTCCAGCTCTAAATCTGTGATTTTTTTCCTGTTATTTCTAACAGCCATTATTGAAGGTCATTGAATTACACTTGACTCCAGAGGACAGAATTAGGTATAGTGGGTAGAAATTACAGTTAGGAATATGTAAGTTTGGGTTAAAGAAAACTTAAGAACAATTAAAGTTATCCAAATAGGGAGCAAGAGGGAAATAGGTTCTTCCTCAGTGAAAATTCTCAAGCCAAGGATGAACAAACAATTGATAGGGATATTATGGATCTAGGTTCTTCACTTTTTGTGTCAGAGACTCCTTTGACCATCTGGTAAAGTCTGTGGACCTCTCTTCAGAATGATGTTTTTAAATGCATAAAGTAAACCACATAGGATTACAAAGGAAACCAATCATATCAAAATATAGTTATCGCATATTTAAAAAAAAAATTCATGGACCCCAGGTTAAGAACTTCTAGACTAGGTGACCTGCTCTTAAGAAAGTCTCTTCTAACCTAAGATTCAGTGAATTCAGCTTCACCAATGCTTATTCTAAGTAGTATAGTATCTATGCCATAACTTCTTCACTTTTGAACTTAAAAATACGTTGGTATCATGCCTGTTTATTGAAAAGTATATGATTTACCTAGTGCTTAAATCTCTCAACTCACTATGGTTTACTTAAGATACGTCCCAAAGTTTCTTTAATGCTATCTCCAGATATTTTATGCATTTGTTGTTATTTTGAATGAGGTTTGAGGTTCCTCTGTTGTGGTTCTTTTGTTGTGTTATTATTATTTGGAAATACTGGTTGTTTTTTTTTTAAAGAATTATCAATCATTTACTTAATGTGAAGCATCTGTGGGTATATGGAAGTGAGACATAGAACAGAACTACCTCTAAAAAAATTAAAAATGAATACCATACAGAGGATGGTGAAGAGATATGTGGTGGGTAAGAGCAGGCTACATGGAACCAATAAGGAATTCTAACATGGAACAGGGGTAAAAGACATTTTCAAGGACTTTTGTCCTTGTGTGTCAAGAATAAGGAACGACAGAGTGCTCACTAGGATCCTTTCAATGTAAGGAAAAATGCTCAGCATGTCAGGAAAGCCCTCTGTAGTTAACTTTTGGGAGGTTATGGACAAGAGTCACACGTTTGGGTAGGCATGACTCAATGCTATTCATTTTTGAGAATTTATTTTGTAACCTGCAACTCTGTTAAAGCTATTGTCTCAATTAGTATCTTTACTGATCTCTGGAGGTTTCCAAATAAAGCATTATATATCATCACACAGGCATGATTTTAGCTCTTCTTTACCTATTTTGAGTCCTTTAATTCCTTCCTCTTGACTTATTGCTATTGCTAGCATTTCCAGAACTATATCAGATAACAGTGGGAAGAGCAGAGTTCCTTACTTCACTCCCTACATTTATTGTAAAAGGTTCTTTTGTGTCCTACCGGTAGTTGCATATTATACTTGCTTTTGGTTTTAGTTAGATGCATGACTATACTTTGCCTATGCCTATACTTTGTAAGATTTTTAGCATAAGAGTGTTATTGTACTTCATCAAATGCTTTTTCTGTATCCATTGAGATGGTAATGTGGTTTTCGATGTTTTGAATTTTAATATGACTAATTATGATGATTATTTTCCTGATGTTAAACCATCGTTGTAACCTTGGTATAAATCCCACATGATCATAATGAATGATTTCTTGGCTAGCTCACTCTAGTTTGATAGGATTTTGTTTAAAGTTTTTGAGTCAGTATTCATTAATGAAATTAGCCAAAGTTTTCTCTCTGTGTTTTATCTTTCCCTGGTTTAGGTTTTAGGACTATACTTTGTTTCATAAGAGGATTCTAGTAGGGTTCCTTCTTTGTCAATTTATGATTTGTGAAGTATTGGTACTAATTGTTCTTTAAAAGTTTGATAGAATTCTCCTGTGAATCCAATGGGACGAGGAGTTTTTTCCTTTGGTAGTTTTACAACTAGATCAAGTTTCTTTTCTGAAATCAGGTTATTTAAATCTCTGTCAGGTCTTCTGATACTTTAGATAGTTTCTGTATTTTTGGTTTTCTATTTTATGCATAGTATGTTCTGATTTTATTTCTTTTGGTTTTCTGTAATTTTATTTTGCTCATTTGATATTTTATTAATTTGATTTTTTTGTTCTCTTCATTTTAATCAGATTAGCTAAGGGGTTTATAAATTTTATTAGTCTTTTCAAAGAATGAGCTTTTAGTTTTATCATTTTTATTTTTTCCAATTCATCTATTTCCTCTTTAATTTTTAATATCTCCCCTTTTGTATTTATTTTAACTCTCTTTGTTGATTTTCTAATTTTAAAAAATTGATATTTAGTTCATTAATTCTCTCATTTTCTATTTTGGTAATACATGATTATAAGGATATTATTTTCCCCTGGAGAACTAACATTAGTTGCCTCCCAGAAATTTTGGTATATGGTTTCATTATTATAATTTTCTTTTACATAGTTATCATTTCCATGTTCTGTTCTTTGACCCACACATTATTTAAAAATTTAAAAGTTTATTGTGCGGGGCAGCTAGGTGGCACAGTGAATAAAGCACCAGCCCTGGAGTCAGAAGAACCTGAGTTCAAATCTGGCCTCAAATACTTTACATACTTACTAGCCATGTGACCTTGAGCAAGTCACTTAACCCCAATTGCCCTGCCTTCCCCCCTCCAAAAAGCAAAAAAAAAAATTATAAAAGTTTTCATCGTGAAATCTCCATTTGCATCTGTAACTTTTGTTTGTGGTCCCAGAATCAATTCCTATTCTTATTGTAATATGGTTCGTAGAGGATATATTGACTATTTCTGTCTTTTTACATTTGTTTGCATTATTTCTGTGCCCTATTACACGGTCAGTTTTTGAGAAATATGTATATCCTTATGTTGTCCCTTTCAGAAGAGGCCATAAGTTTTTTAATGCTATTTTACCCTTTTATCTTTCTACTAGATATATCCAAAACTGATAAAGGGATATTGAAATCTTCTGTCACCAATTGTGTTACCCTCTGTGTCTTTTTGAAAGTCAGATAATACTTTTATGAATTTGGATGCTAAGGCATTTGGAATACATAGGTTTATTACAGATATTAGTTTGTTTTCTATAATTCCTTTCAGCATAGTATAATTTCCTTGTTCATTTTTTGAATACTTGTTTTTGCTTTATCTGATCACACGATGGCAGCTCCTGCTTTTTTAATTCATGTGATGAATAGTAAATTTTTTTTTCCATTCCCCTTAGTTTTATTTTGTGTGTGTCTTTGTTTTTTAGATGTGTTTCTTGGAAGCAACAGATTGTGGGGTTTTGTTTTTTATCATCTGTTTCTCTTTTTTGGGTTTTTTTTTTGGTTGTTTAATCCATTCACATTTAAAGTTATGAGTTAAGTTTTTATTTTCCTCTGTTAGTCTCTAAAATTGTTTCATTTTCAAGTTATGGTTTTTCTCCCTCTTTTGTTGTAAACACAATATTATCTCCCTTCAGTTACCTTAGTCTTTTTTAAGGTGGCCCAGTTCCTATGGCTATCTTCCCCTAATCCCTGATTCCTTCCTCCCCTTAGTTACTCCTTAAGGGTTTTATTAGATTCTCTCTCCTGCATTTATCTGGTTATATATTTTTTCCCTTCTTTTTTCTCTCAATCAAGTGGATTCCCCACTATGCTCTTCTCCTTTAACTTATCCTATTTATTAGTTTTTTTAACTTTAATTTTTTTTTGCATCTTTCCAAAAAAGAATTCTTACTCTCTTTATTATCTATTTTCACTTTCTGTTTACTCTAGATCTTCAGTCTCTGATTCATGGCCTCTATGATCATCTGATCTTTCTCTTTTCTCTGTATTCTTCATACAGTCAAAGCTTTCAAGTAATCCCTTATAGGCTATGCTTCTGGGTGCTTTCTGTCACTGCCTTTTAGGGCTTCCCCTTCTCTGTTGTGCCTAACTCACAGTACAGTGTCAGTTTTTGAACGTGTCAGAGAAGACACTGCTGCATGGTGTGGCCTTTCCCCTACCACTGGTCCATACCCTCTCTTATTGGCCTTTTTTTACTTCGTTCGCCTTGAAATCTCATCCCTGTGTCCATACTCTTCCACTTGTCTAGGTGCAGTTACCCCTAGGGGTTCTAACACTCCCCCCACCAAGTAAACTTTTCACACAAAGCCCTCAGGTCTTATCCAGTGTAATACCCCTATCTCCCTTCTCTGCTCATCAGTGGAACCCCCTCCCACCTCCAAAGTATGACCTCTTTCCTTTCTTCCCCTTTTCAGCCCCTCCTCGCCTTACACACCCACTATCCTGTAAATTCTTCTGTTTCTGAGCTTAGATTTTCGGGTTAGGTTACCCTAGACTATATCCTGAGCTTCATTGCTTTTCAGAATACATTATTCCAATCTGTACTCCTTTTTCAGATGACTATGGAATAATCTTGCATTATTTGAATGTCCTTTCCTTTGTAATTTCCTTCATTATGTGTCAAGGTTTTTTTTCTCTTGTCATGTTTTTTTGCAAGACCTATGATGCTTAGGTTGTCTTTATATATTCTGTCTTCAAGATGAGTAGTTTGCTTGCATAATTTCTTCTAATGTTCTTGACTTTTGGTCCTCTTAGGTTATCCTTCACTTCTGTGTATTTGCATTCCCAATCTATTATTCTCTTTCATTTCTTTGATGAAGTTTGTCATTTCAGAATTTTCTATTCTGCCTATTATTTTTACTGGTCAGGACATAAATTCAGTAACAACAGAAGGAAATATGGCTTCCAGATCAAGTAAATGAATTCAGGCATCTATGAATAAATACTGCAAAATAAAGGAAAATGATCCAACACTTGATGAGACAGAGGATCCAATGAAATCTGAAGAGAACATGGAACCACAACACACTGTTCCTGAGTGGTTTAAAAGAGAAATGAGAATTATGACATCAGAATTTATGCCCTAGACCATGGAGACAGCTGAAGTTACTTTATCTTTGGCACATAATTTCTGTTTTGGAGATGTTTGAGAGGTTGTGAGGATCAGAGAAAATGTCTGGTCTGCCATCTTTTTCTCACATAACCCAGAAGTCCCTCTAATGCTATCTTTATCTTCTTCATTTCACAAGAATCATGAGAACATTGACCAGTCTTTGTGAACTATCCTTGTTTTCATAGTTTATTTTAAAGGAAAAGGTCTATTTCTAGAGACATTTTATACCTTGAGGAGAGTAGCTTCTCTGATGTCTGGATACATATATATTTAGTTGTAATAATTACAGGGAGTCTGGTTGTCTTCACTGTATTATCTGTTAAATTTAAATTTGGGTTCAAAGAGGTTATTTATTAAAATTCTGAAATTGTCCACTTGGTTTTAATGCAACCTAACAAGTATTTATTAAGCACTTAATATGTGCTAAGTATTATTCTAGGGAGTGGTGATATAAAGACAAAAATAAACAACAGTTCATACTCTCAAGAAGCTTACCTTCTATTGGCAAAACTAATGTCAAATGAAGTACAATGGCAAAGAAGAGTCAGTGGCCTGGAACCAGAATCACATGATTTCTAGCCTCTCCTCTGGATCTTGAAACTCTAGCTAAAAAAGCAATGTTACTTTTAAGAAGTCCACCTAGGCATGTATTTATTTCTGTCTGACCGGATCCATAATGAAGCAAATGTGAAGATGTGTATCTTTAGAACTGCGTAAATTTTGTAGGAAGGGCAGCTAGGAGGTACGGTAGATAGAGTGCTGGGTCTGGAGTCAGGAGACTTGAGTTTAAAATTGGCCTCAGACACTTACTAGCTGTCTGACCTTGGGCAAGTCAGTTATCCCTGTTTCCTCAATTTCCTCAACTGTATAATGAACTGGAGAAGAAAATGGCAAATCACCCCAGTATCTTTGCTAAGAAAAATGGGGTCACAAAGAATAAGACATGACTGAACAGCAACAAAATTTTGTGGGATACAGTTTGTAGAACACATCTATCTAATCTTATTTTGCCCAGGAAGAAAAGTTGAATGATTGAAAATTTCTGGAAATTAACTCTATTTTCATTCATTCAAATACTTTTCATTATAAAGCTATTATCACTGTTATTATAATTGTTAAAAGTAAAGTGCATTATTAAAAGTTAAGTACCAGGGGCGGCCAGGTGGCTCAGCGAGTAAGAGTACCGGCTCCAGTGTTGGGACGACCTGGAGATCAAATCCCTGGCTCAGCCACTCAGCACCACACCCAGAAATAACTGGCCATGTAACCTTGAGCAAGTTACTTAACCCTGATTGTTTAAAAATAAAAAAAATAAAAAAGTTAAGTACCTCTGAGTATTCTACTAAGTATATTACATTAGCAAAACATTTGTTTTTCTTCCATTTCATGAGTTGCCCTTACAATAGAAGAGAAAAAGATATTGACCTGGAAAGGATTCAGAGATGATCTCATTTTGCATATATGGAAACTGAGACCCAAACAGGTTGTGACTTACTTTTGGTTATACATGTCATAGGTGAAATTTGAACCTAGGTCTTCTGACTCTAGAGTCATTTGTATCAAGTCAGATGATCTATTGACCCCACTAGAACTTAAAATTATATGTAATTTCTCTAGGCTAAGGGACATATTTTGTTCTAACTTTCTAGCACAGTATTGCTTTTGTGACCAAGAGCACATTATTTTGAGTTGTCTGGTTAGAATGAGGTTATGGTCAAGGAAAAGACAATAAATGACTGGAGTATGGTATAATGGAAAAACTTATGGACTTGGAGTGTTTTGTTCTATGACTTAACGGCTTTGTATTATTGGGCAAAGCACTTGATCTGTTTGTGTTTTGATTTTCTCACCCATAAAATATGACAATAATAACAATACTAATAGTTAGATTTATATAACACTCTAAAGGTTATATATATATATATATATGTATATAAAGGTTATATAACACTCATACACTTTATATATTATCTCATTTGATCCTCACAACAACCCTGTGAGGTAGGTGATCTTATCCCTCTTTTACAGATGAGAAAACTGAGATTGAGAGGTTAAGTGACTTACTTAGGGTCATTCAGATAGGAAGTCTCTGATACAGGATTTATACTTGGGTCTTCCGGACTCAAAAACCAACACTATGGCACCAGTTAGGTGCCTTACTTCAGTTTGTCAATATCTTTTCTAAAATGTAGCACTCAGAATTTAACATAGTACATCAAATATGGTCAGATCAAGGCAGAGTGTAATACTTTGCTTCTCTTAATGCAGCCTAAGAAGGCATTAGCATTCTTTGCTGCCATAACTCATTGTTGACTCATATTAAACTTGAAATTCATTAAAGCCCCTATGGATCTTTTTCAGATGAACTGCTGATTAGCATCACTTACCTAGTTTTGTATCTGCATTGTTGATTGTTTGAACTCAAATGTATGACATTGCAATCATGGCATTAAGTTTTACTTCATAGATTCGGTCCATAATTCTCTTCCAACCTGTTGAGATCTTTTTGGATTCTGACTGCCATCCAGTGTGTTAGCTTTCCTTTCCCCACTGCACTTCATCTGTATGCCATGCATGCCATCATAAAAATCACTTTTTAAAATGTTGAACAACATAGCAGCAAGTTTATTTGACTGAGGCATCCCACTAGCGACCTCCCTCAAACTTGGTATCAACCAATTAATACCTAATTTTTGAGTTCAGTCATTGTAATGTAATGCCAAGGAAAGGCAACTTCCCAAGGTTCAGAATACCAGCATAGGTGCTCTCCATTTTATTCAGTGACAAACCAAGAACAGAGAAGATCAAAACATGACATCATTCGAAATACAGCATTTACTAAGCATGATTAAATGATCTCCAAGTACTACCCCATCCCAGGACCTTCCAATCATTCAATCAATTACAAAGTCTCTGTTCTAAATACTTCTCCACCCCTAGGCTATACCTTAATTTAATCCACCACAAAGTCCCTCTTCTCAAATGGAGATTAGTTTCCAAACATAAGGTCAAAAGTTCCCCACCCCTGGATCACAATTGAATCTACCCCAGAGTTACATCAAGTTTAAACACAGCACTTAATACCCAAATGGAGGTCTTTTCTTCATCTTGACACGAGGCAAGTTCTCAGCAATCTTAGTTCCTGGGGAGACAAGGCTTAGTAAGGCCATAAGATACATTGCCAGTCCCTTCATGAATTCATCCTCTGTCTGTAGAACAGTCCTAGAACCCCTGAACACATTAGCAAAGCCCTCTCCCAGGATGTCTGTAAACATACAACAAGAAAATCCTTCTTCAGGGCTTCTGAACCAACAGAAAGGTTCCCAGACCCCTGCAACAACAGCACTGTCCTTCACCAGTAGACAGTATTCACTCTCTGTCTGCAGGACAGTCTCAGGGCTTCTTAGCCAAAAGCCAGGTTCCAGGACTTCTTCAACAACAGGACTGTCTTTCACCAGTGGACAAATCTGGCAAAACAACATCAAAACAGACAGACAAAGTACCAGCAAAACAGCCATGTCTCCTCAGTCCTTGGCAGCTCAGGGGGCAGGTCTCAAAAGTCCAGGGCAATTCAAAGTGGCCCCCAAGCAATTCTCTCAGTCTCTCTCTCTCTCCACGAGGTGCTGCTTCCAAAGAAAGTTTCTTCTGCCTCT
Organism: Petaurus breviceps papuanus; assembly: GCF_028583685.1. NCBI lineage: Eukaryota > Metazoa > Chordata > Mammalia > Diprotodontia > Petauridae > Petaurus > Petaurus breviceps. The sequence goes on from NW_027187234.1 coordinate 31,690, forward strand.
CTCCTGTCTCTCCAAATCTACGTCACCAGCTCCTCCCAGTTCAGGACTTTCTTTTCACATCAACAAGTCCATCCCACAGGTGGGATTAACAAACTCTGGGTTTTAACACAATCAATTTGAAAACCAAGCCCAATACAGGGGAATCTTTAATTGCCATTACTATCACAGTCATTTAGGTAGTTCCAAATCCACCCAGCTGTATCATAATCAAGCCCACATCTCTATGCATAATGAGAAACATTATCAAATGCCTTGCTAAAACCTGCCATGAAAAGATAGAAAGTTATGTTCCCCCTATTGGTAACTCCCTCACAGCGATATCTAGAAGATAAAATGAAGTAATGTATGTGAAAGGGCTTTATGCCTTTTTTCCACTCTATGAACCACACAGTTGCTAAAGATAACATTCCTTAAGCCTGGGTCTGATCATATCACTTACCTACTCAATGAGTGCCAGGGCCTTCTTGTTACCTCCCAAGATCAAACTGGCATTTAACGCCCTTTGCAACCTGATTTTAACCTAGCTTTCCAGATTTATTTACACATTTCTCCCTTTTGCCATCCAGCAAAAATACCTTCCTGTTTCTCATATATGACATTCCATCTTCCATCTCTGTGCTTTGGCATGGTCTATTCCCTGTTTCTCTAATCTACTCCTACCTCACCTCAGCAATTATCTCTAGCTTCCTCCAAAGGTAAATTCAAGGACAGCCTTCTCCATAAGACTTCATCTCTCTAGTTAAGAGCCCTCCAGGTACTTCTGATGTTACTTTTCTTATATCTTGTATCTACTTATATTAGTTTTGTATTCCCAGCAAATAGCACAGTGCCTGTCACAGAGTACCTACTTAATAAATGCATGCATGCTTGCTTAAATGCTACATAATTGTAAGTTATCATTATAGCTACTTCACATAGGGTCTGAGCCTATGATTTTGTCTTCATTTAGCACCATGCTGACTCACTGAGCTAACCAGATTCACACTAAAATGTGTGGTGCTGTGCAAAATAAGGATGGCTTTTTAAAGTTGCTGTTTTAAAAATTCCATGTTAGAAATACTAGTCTTGTATCCAGGTTTTCACTTTTTTTTTTTTTGCTCTTTTGGAGGGGCAGGGCAATTGGGGTTAAGTGACTTGCCCAAGGTCACATGGCTAGTAAGTGTTAAGTATCTGAGGTCAAATTTGAACTCAGGGCCTCCTGACTCCAGGGGTGATGATCTATTCATTGTGCCACCTAGCTGCCCCTGGGTTTTCACATTTGAAACTCCCTTATCCCTTCAACAAGTAAAGAAGGAAAAAAAAAAAAGGTACATTGAATCCATAGTGATATTGAGAACAATTGGCACTCAAAAAATAGTGTGGATCTCAAAAGTAATTCCCTCTGAAGACTGCCTCCTGGTTATCCTAGTATCTATTTATATCCTTTTGATAGCTGTTTGTTGATCTAGTTTTCACAAATCCATTTTGAAAATTGCTGAAAAATCATCAGTAATTTCCATTGTATTTGTGCTTGGAAGTTTAACAGATGCTTGGGATTTTTTTTGCCTGGAATGTCTATCTTATCAGTAGTTTGATAATTAAATCACTTCTACTTAAAAGTGCTGAACTACTTTCTTTACTGAAAACATTTTTTGTTATTATGAACTTGATAAGCTTCAACAAATATGAACATTTCCTTATGTAAAGAATAATAGAAAAAGAGGATTATATATGACACTGTGAATCTTTATTACATCTTATTTTTTAAAAGTACATATTAAAGATAACTTTGTAGTTCCACTGCTGCCCTGATTGTTTCTGTTCCTTTCTAGACTTTCTTCTGCTCTGTTCTAAGAAAATATTTTATTGACATTCTTCTCTTTCATTTTTGGCATCACTTATTACTATCCCTTATTCCCTCCTCATAACTCTGCTCCCCACCAAAAATAAAAATTTCTTCCTATATAAATAAGTATAATGAAGCAAAAAATATGTATATTGGTCAAATCCAAAATTGCATGTCTCTTTCTCTACCTCTAATCCATAATCTTTCTTCCAAGAAGTGGAAAGCAAGATTCATCACCATTTTTCTGGAGCCATGATTGCTCATTGAAATGATCAGAGTTCCCTTAAGAGAGGCAGTGATTGGTTGTAAAATATTTAAGGCAAAACTAAGTGCTAATCAGTTGCCACCAATGAGCAGATAGGCCCAAGACACCCTCCTCCCCTCCCCTTCCCTCCTGCCCCCACCCAGAACAGCAGTGTGCCCCAGACCCCTGGCCCTGTTTCTAGTGCAGAATCTTCTTCCATCAGCCAGGGAAAGTAACTCTTATAGAGAAGAGACTAGCTATCCTACCAGCTGCCAACTGCCACCTATATGTCAGTCAATCTGGTTGAAGCAGCAAAGCACCCTGAGTGAGAAACAGGAGGCAGTGTGTGCCAGATGAATCAAGGCTCTGCTACCAACTTGACCACTCCCTTCCTTCAGATTCTGATGTTGAGATAGTCTAGGACCTTCAATGGGAGAGTTTGGGGAATAGCAATCTCCATGACTTCCCATTCCCAGCCACTGACCATAGAGAGGAGCAATAACAGAAGGGGCTCACTTTTCTTAACACCCCACGCACCAACCACTGACCAGCTATAGCTTATGAGCAGGTAAGCCCAAGAGCCCCAGGAGTGACATATCCTCAGAATTGGTCCTGCTTCCTGCCTAGCCCAGGGAGGCTTGTCCTCTGGAAATATGGCCTGGCAACTCCTTGGGGCAGTTACTGGAGTTCCTACCTGTTGAACAACTACTGCTACTGATGACTCAGAAAAAATAAAGTTCTTGACATTATATATAATTTATATATAAATATTTTATATATATATATATATGTGTGTGTATATATATATATATATAAAATGAGGAGGTTGGTTGGACTAGATGATCTCTAAGGTCTCTTTCAGCTCTAAATCTATAGTATAATGATCATTTGAATGCAGTAATCCAGATATTGTCTGACTTGTTAAGTTGTTTCAACCTTGTCTGACTCTTCATGACCCCATTTGGGTTTTCTTGGCAAAGACACTGGTTTGCATTTCCTTCTTCAGCTCATTTTATAGATGAGGAATTTAGGCAAACAGGATTAAGTAACTTGTCCAGGGTCACACAGCTAGGAAGTGTCTGAGGCTGGATTTTAACTCAGGAAGATGAATCTTCCAGATCTCAGCTCTGGTACTCTATAGGCTGCACCACCAGCTGTCTCTAGGTGATCTGACTAGACTAGACTAAAGCAGCATTATCACTTCCCTAGTCCTCAATTTTGTGTCTTTCTGGAGGTAACCTAAAGTTTATTTAGCTTTAAAAAGATAATATTTTTTTTCTGAACTTAAACATCAATTTTCATAGAAAAGGAAGATAGTATATACCATGATTCTAATATGTACAACTTACTTATTAAAGTATATGTGAAAATTACTGCATTGGTAGCAGCATTGCTCTTGTCTTTGCTCACCTTCTACTCTCTTGTCTCTCGTGTTGTTTTTTTTTTTTCTTTTTGGAGGGCAGTTGAGGTTAAGTGACTTGCCCAAAGTCACACAGCTAGTAAGTGTGTTAAGTGTCTGAGGCAGAATTTGAACTCAGGTCCTCCTGACTCCAGGGCTAGTGCTCTCTATTCATTGCACCACCTAGCTGCCCCTAGTTTTTTTTTTTTTAATGTTTCATGCATGCTTTTTTCTTTTTCTATAACTCTCACTATATACTTTTTCTCTCCACCTCCTCCCTCTATAAATGCTTATTTACCTTTAGAATAAAGAGTCAACAGTGACAAATTTGTACATTGACTATGTCTGAAAGTATATATCTTATTTTGTACCTTTAGTCAGTCTGTCTTTCTGCCCTGACAAAAGAAGCACATGTTTCATCATTAGTTTTCTGAAGTCATGATTAATCATTGCATTTATCATTCTGAATCTGTTTAGTCTCTCAAAATTCCTTTCATTTATGTTATTAATTGTTGTATAAATTGTTCTCTGTATCAATTCATACAAGTCTTTCCAGGTTTCTCTAAATTCATTTTTTGTCATTTCTTATCAAGTTGACTTTTTTGGTGTCCATATAGCAGTTTAATCATTGAGCTTATAATCCACTAAAATGCTCAAAGATGTTTTTCAAACAAACTTCTATCTTGCTGTGGTTTTGCTTGTAAAGATGATTTTTAAAACATTTCTTCCTGTTAAAAACCTTCCTACATGGCTAGTTCATATGAAGTACTAAGCTGTGAAGATTTTTGTGAACACTATTTCTGTTATCTACTGTTAGCTCCATCTGTCTTGCCTAACTTTGTGTCATCTGCAGTTTTGACAAGCACGTCTTTGTCATTGATTTTAAAAAAAGTTAAATAGAACAAAGCCAGTTTTTTTTAACTGTAACAAAGATTCATTTTTAGATGGGTTTGAAGAAACTGCAATATAAGAACAACTAAAATATCTTAAAAAAAATAAATTAGCCTTCCTTTCCTCTCATCTTCCAATCTCCCTGCTGTCTATCCTCCTTCTCCCCCCCCCCCCAAAAAAAAAAACATTCTGCAGTACAGGGACAATCAGAGAAGTCCTGGGGCAAGCACCCTTATCAGAGCCCTGCTTCCAAGTTGACATAGAATCATTAATACCTATTATTTTTTGGGTCTGATCATTCAACCAGTTCTGAAACTAGGCAGCTAAGTGACATAGTACAGCACTTCTTAAACTGTGGGTTGAGACCCCATATGGGGTCTCAAAAAATTTGGCAACAGTAAAAGGTTTCTGAACATGCAACGACCAAAAATTAATTAAAATCAAATGTATAATGAATCCAAGGTGCTTCTAGCAATGCTTACCCATGCTGCATCACACAACTTCATTGCAACCTTAGTTCTGAACACAAAGCCTGCACACTTTGCACTACACATGCCCTCAGGCCTCACAACACCAAGGACCACTGCCAAAATTTGAGAGGAAAGGGATTGGGAGTGGGAAAAGTTTAAGAAGCCCTAGCCATAGGACAGAGTACTGGATTTGAAGTCATGAAAATCTGAGTTCAAATCTAGCCTCAGACATTTATTGTCTGTATAATACTGTACAAGTCACTTAACCTCTGACTGCCTTATTTCCTTGTCCTAAAATAGGGATAATAATAGCACCTATGCCCCAGGGTTGCTGTGAGGATAAAATGAGATAATATTTTTAAAGCTTTTTGTAAATTTTAAAGAGTTACATAGCTGTTAGTCATTGTTATTAGCATTAATAATGTTGCTATCTGCCCTTTAGCTTACATATCTCCATCATTTTACTAGCAATGTGACCCTGAGCAACTCATTTGCACTCTTTGAGCCTTAATTTCCTCATCTGTAAAATGAGGATAATAGCATCTACCTTACAGGGCATTCTCATAATCAAATAAACATGAATTATAATGAAATAATTTATGTAAAGCATTTTAATCCTTAAAGCACTATATAAGCATTAGCTGTTATTACTGTTATTATCCACAATGATAGCATGAAAGCTGGTTTCAAATGCTTAGCTAAAATTTAGGTAAACTATTTTGTAGTATTCTTCTGATCTACCAGCCTAATAATCCTGTCAGAAAAGAAAATCAGGTTAGAATGGCACAGATAGTTCTTGATGGAGCCATGCTGTATTTTTGTGATCACTTGTTCCTTTTGTTAGATGTTAATTAACCATCCCTTGAATTATGTGTTCTAGATTTTTTTTCTAGGAATGACATTAAGCTCACTGGGATAGAATTTGAAGACTCAATCTCCTCTTTTAAATTGAAAAAAAAAATTGCCCTTACCAGTTTTGCAGCACCTACCTCTGTTCTTCATCATCTCTTAAATATCACTGCTTCAGTAATTATATTTTACAGTTCTTTCAGGATCATCAGGGTTAGTTTGTCAGGACCTGGTAAATTAAACTTATCAAGGACTCAAGGTGCTCTCTTATTTATTATCTCTCTACTTAATGAGGATTTCAGTTTAACAGCAACTTTTGTTCTGGTCTTTCCAGTTCAAAGTTAACTTTTTTTGACAGAAAACAACAGCAAAATGAGGTTTGAACCTTATGTCCATCTTCTGTTAGTATTGTTTCTTTGGTACTCCTCTTTTCTGCAGCATAGTTAAAAACAAAACAGAACAAACCTTGGCATTCCTTGCCACCCTCTGCTCATTCTAAACTTTAGCATTTTTAACTGTAACTTTCCTTTAAATGAACAAGTAAAAACCATAGGATCCTATTAAGCTTTAGTATTAATCTTCCATTACCTGCTATCACTTCCATCTTCTGTACCCACCTTTTTAAAAATCAGATTGGGTTGGAAGTAACTTTCAAAATACATTTTATCTTACATTTGTATGGAAACCTATTTTTGTGATAATTTTAAAATTATTTAATACCAAAAAAACAGATCTGGTACTATGCAGAAGTAAAAAAAAAAAAACAGAACATGGTTTCTAGGTCCCATGAAAAACTATGTGACCTTCCCCCCCCCCCACCTTTTCCCCCCCCCAAAGGAAAAAAGAAAAAGAAAAAAAAGGCAGTGGTGAGGGAACTGCACTTACTATAATCGCTTCCCAGCTGGTGCTCTTTAACCTAAGTGTTTAGCTGGGGATGGGCTTGTATTGTTATAAAAGTAGCCTATTTGCATTTAGTTTTATAGTGTTTCTGTATTCATTGTAGGTCAGGATCTGGACAGGTGGAAAAGGGGGAGTGGTGTAAGTTGAATGAGACAGATACCCTGAAGCCAAATTTTTTTTTTTTGCGTTTTATTTGATAAAATAGACTGTTGTATCTTTTGTGTCCCTGTGAATACCCTTCCATCTGCTGTGGGATGCTTGCAGTTACTGCTGGCCTGTGTTCAGCTGTTGATATGGTCTGTGTAACTGAAATTCTCCATCAGCTGCTTCATCCTTCCTCATTTAAACATGCAGAATTTCTTTACTACAACCACATCAACAACAATAACAGCAACAGCAAAGACCCCGATAAATTTTGGTGTCTTCTTTCAGAATAACTGCCAGTCAGGGTTTGAACTTGAAATGTTCATGGCCCCCAGTGGAGAGGCAATTTTAACAAGTGTTTTATCTTTGAAGAGCTTCTGAAATACATTTGTTCATTTATAGGAATCTTTCTAAAAATGTAGGACATCAGCCTCATGCCACATGCATTGACATACTGAGCAATTTGACTTCCCTCTTCCAGTTTTATAGCAAATAAGAAATTAAAGCATGCTGGCTATTGTACTTTTAAGTGGTAACATTCTTAATTCTATGTTTCAGTTCATATGTACTACAGCTGATTTTTAAGCTTATGTAGGATTTCCCTGATGAGCCAAGGGAAAGACTAATTACCAACTTAAAAAAAAAATCTAAAACTTAAAAAAATTTAGTAGATTTTTATCGACATTTTTTGCTTTAAATTGCCTATATTTCCCTGCACCCCTTTAACGAATTTCTTAAAAATTTCAAGATGAGGCAGTTTTTAAAAGTGTAAGCATAAACCTTTGTATTTAGGCAAAAATTAACTAATGAAAATAGTTTACTGTATGTAGTGAGATAGCAGCAAAGGGGTCTGGTTCTATATGATGGACTGAACTACCATTTATTTTCAGTGGCATAATTGTATTTCTTTAAAATCTTATTTCCGTGCCTCATTGTGGCATGGCAGGGACCCTGGGTTCTGGAAGGCTAAGTTTATAGGACACAAACTCTGTTAGATTGTGCCGAGTTGAAAAGACTTTATGTTTGGGCTTGTTGAAGCACTGTATGTTTATATCCCAAAGACCAATCAAGCTAAGTTTAAAGAGTCTCATCAACAGTCTGACCAAAGAGCAATGAATTTTTCAGTCCTGGTACCCCCCAAGACAATTTAATCTACTAAAATAGTGAGGCACAGTTATTTGAGTCAGGAGTGGGAGCATCCTCATTGATGAGATCACAGATCCTGGAAGTATTGTAATTATGTTTATGTCCAAAACATGATTGATAGTGCTACCTTTTATTAGCCAACCAAATATGCATTCTGCATGAAGACAAATAACAATGGAATGTGGAGTCCTAAAAGTGGTTAGTCTAGGAGTTAGGTGATACAGTGGTTAGAGTGCTGGACTTGGAGTCAGGTCACCTGGACCCTAGTTTGAATCTTGCCTCACTCACATACTAGCTTTGTCTTTCTGGATAAGTCACTTAACTTCTGTTATCCTTAGTTTCTTCATCTGTAAAGTGGAGATAATAGTAACACCTATCTCACAGTGCTGTTGTAAGGCTCAAATTAGACAGTATGAAATGTTTTGCAAACTTTAAAGCATTAAATACATACTGGCTATTAATTATTATTATGAGATAGTGTTTATATAGCACAGGTGTCAAACTGTGTGCTATATCCACATAGACAGTGTTTTCCAATCAAATTATAGTGAGGGCTCATTTTTATGATTTCTTTGAGGGGACCACAAAATAGACATTTGAGGGGCCAACAGTGATGGGGTTCAGTTATATCAGAGATTCTTAACTTTTTTGTGTCATGAATTCCATTGGCAGTTTAGTGAAGCTTGTGGTCCTCTTCTTAGAATAATATTTTTAAATAATTGAAGGAAATACTAAATTTCGGTTACAAAATACTAAATTTTCACTATCCATGAAAATATTCAAATTTTTTCTCCTCCAAGTTCATGGATACCCTAAAATCTATGTAAAGACCCACTGGGAGGCCATGGACCCCAAATTAAGAACCCTTGCCATAGACAGTTGGCTGCCCTGGCAGTGTGGAAATTGGTTAGGACCAGTTCTTTATTATTGTCATGAGTTGGTGAATGTCATTGTCCACTTCCTCTTTTCCCCAGCAGTGAATATGCCCTAACTAGAGTTTGATATTGATACTGTTACGGGTAGCCAGGTGGCTACAGTCAGGAAGACCTGAATTCAAATTCAGCCTCACATACTTACTAGCTCTCTGACCCTGGGCGAGTCACTTAACTTCAGTTTTTTTCATCTTATAATAGGACCTGCCTCTTAGAATTATTGTGAGATCAGATGAGATATTTGTGAAGTGCTTAACACAGTGACTGGCACTTAGTAGATGCTTAATAAATGCTTGTTTGCTTCTTCCCTTGACTCCATTTCCTGTTTCTCCACCTATTTTGGTTCTTTTTCTCAGAGTAAGAAGAGTTGTTTTGTAGCTGATTGGATGGGATATGTGTGAATGGTGACTGAATCAATAAGTTTTTTTTAAAGTGTACTATGTACTAGGTACTCTGCTAGAACCTAAAGAAACAAAAGGGAAATATTTTGTACATACTTGGGGTTTTCTTTGTCTAAACTCAATGTGGAAAGCTAGATTATATTTAACTTACAAGTTATGTTATATAAATTATAATAAGTTAATATATAAATATAATATATAATTATAAATTATAATACGTTAATATATAAATATAATACTGAAAAGTAATTTTGAAGAAATTTATTCCCCTTTCTAATGTTCCTTAGTAATATATGGGTGTCTGTGGAAAAGTGTAAAACCATATTATTATTGTCTTTTTTGGCATTTAGTAATAGTGAGTTCATAATTATTTAATGCTTTGTGGATACAAAGTACTTCCACATTCATTGTTTTATAATGGTCCTAACAACAACCTTCAGTAGTGTCATCCACATATTTGTGTTATTGGAATCCAAAGATTGTACTAAAGCCTTATGATGATAGTGATAACTCACATTTATATAGAACTTTAAGGAAATGGTATACAAACTCTTTGTAGTGAAGCTCCCTCCTTTTTTTTTTAACAAAAAAAAAGTCATTCCACCCAGACTTTTCATAAAAATCATCTGTGAAAATAGTTATTAATAGATTATTCAAATAAAATTTAAAATTTATTATAATTTTACAAAATAAATCTCAAACACTAAAATAATGTATTATACATATATTTATTATAAATTCATTTACCATTTTAATTTATAATTTGTAAAATAATAATCACAATGGTATCATTATTGATATGAGAAGTAGACTTTTTGGGGGGGGGTATAGTTCCTCAAAACCTGGTGCTATTCATATTGGTTCTCATGATTTTTCAGTCATTGATAAACATTGGCATCTTGTCTGTTTTTTGTTTTTTTTGCTATAGCAGAAAACCCCATATCACACAAATAAGATGTGAATGGTAATAAAATGCATACCATGTGCCTCTGTTTGATAAGACAAAACTCATTATTTAGACATAACTGAAACATGAGATTTTCTGGCTCAAACAGTTATTTTAGTAAACTATCACAAGGCAAGTCTATTGACTGTTCTTTTTCAGATGCAGTAAGACCAACAGTATCATATTTGTCCTTTACAGATGGGTTCTTTATCCACTTGTGTTTAGAAATATCTATAGGTCTTTATAATTTAATGATAATTGCTTCTGTATACTTGTCAAATGATTAATAATCAACTCTTGACTTTCTTTTATTTCATGTACAAAGTAGACATTTTTAAAATTGGGAAATGTAAAAATATTTTTGAACTTTCATAAAAGTAACAAAATCAATGTAGGCATTTTATCTTTTTTAAATCAAGGTATGCAGTTGAGGATTTTACATTGATTTATTTAGAATTCTCAGCTTTTCAGAAGTATCCACTAAATATTCAAGTTTAAGGGAGAAATTTTTGTCATAAAATTAACTTTCCTGATATTTGATATGATAAGAAAAATATGATATGATAAGAAAAATAAGATTTTATTCTTTTTATTTTTTAAACTCCAACACTCTTTGAAATGCTTTGGCATGAGAAAGCTAGGTGTTTTGCAATAATATGGGAAGTGCCCTGTGCTGTGCTCCCTGTCATCATATAATTTTGCAAAGAACCTTCCCTGTGATGTACTGATTTTCATAGTTTACTGCTCTTGTCATGATTTGAAAAACTGTATATAAGTCCTCTCTCCTTTATCTCAATTCAAATGATTAGGAAGCATGCATTATATCTAGATTGCATAAGGGGCCTCATTTTAAAGTTGTGTTTATCTTTCTCATGGTTTTCCCCTTTTCTTCTGAGTTTTCTTTCACAACATAATTAATATGGAAATATGTTTGATACGATTATACAAGTATAGCTTATATCAGATTGTTTGCCATCTTGGGGAGGGGAAGGAGGGAGGAAGAAAAATATTGGAACTCAAAATCTTATAAAAGTGAATGTTGAAAACTATCTTTACATTTAATTGGAAAAAATAAAATACTTTTAAGTGAGGGGGAAAATATGAGGTTGAAAAGATTGTTCTGTGTTTTAAGGAAAGGGAAAGAAGTTCTTAACAGATTTTGTATTTTTAAAATAAAACTGATTTTAAAAAACAAAGTTGTGCTTCTAAAATCTGTTTTGACATGTTATCAACTAAGCTAAATTGGTTTAACTCAATTCTCCCAGAATGTATCATTTTCATTAAAACTTTGTCAATTATATTGAAAATCTCTCTTAATGGTAGTATTGTCATCAATAGATTGGTAAAGTAACAAATCTTTTAATAACATCAACTTCAGCATCATACATACATACATAATCAAGTGAGCATCTTTACCTCTTTTGCTTTGTCTTTTGGTAATGCAAAATTGAAAGATTTTAGTTTCTTAATTAATTGATTATTAAAATTCCACGAAGATAGGTGACACAGTAGATAGAGTGATGGACCTGGAATCAAGAAGACTGGATTTAAAATCTGACCTCAGATACTTAGTAGTTGTGTGATCCTGGGCAAGTCATTTAACCTCTGTCTACCTCAGCTTCTCCAGCTGTAAAATGGGGATAATAGTAGCACTTACCTCCCAAGATTGTTGTAAATATGTGATTAAATAATGTTTATAAAATGCATAGCACAGTGCCTGGCACATGGTCAAGTACTTAATAAATGCTTGTTTCCTTCCTTCCTTCCTTCCTTCCATCCATGGAAGGCCTCCTCACAATATTACCTGCAGGTGGAACCACTTGAAGCTATTTGCATGATTCACCATGTGTCATTTCAGTTATATCACTTGGTGAGAATGAGTCCAAAAGCACCAAAAAAGATTAAGAGCCCTTCCCAAGTTCACATGGCTAGTAAGTGGCATAATGGGGCTTGCATGCTAATCAACAAGCTCCAGATACAGTGTTCTTAATGTTGTTCCACTATGCCTATGAAATAACTAGTTCTCCTTTGTTCACTCAGACACCCGGCAAATTCAATGAAATAATTAAGTAAACTAGTATACAGAATTGTAGTTGTTTAATCAGATTTACTAGTAGAATTTATTTAAAATAGTTAATCTGACCACTCATGCAGAGACTTCCAAAGCTATACTGTTCTAAGAATTTAAATACTTAAAACCTTTCTTGGACCACCAATCTTCAAGTGCTATGTTAATGCCAAATTATTTGTATACACACACATATATGTATACATACATATGTGTATATTTATATGCATATTGCATATAATGGGAAAGATAAAATTTTTGAATCCACGTTTTTTTAAAAATTGAGGGTCTTGTAAATGGAAGGCACTATTGTATAAATTACAAAGAAGTTTTCAGGATCCCTGCCCTCAAGAAGCTTATAGTATAGTGGGGAAGAGGAGTCATAAAGATGTGAAAAGTAAAATATCAAATGAGACCTTTAAATGACATTTGAAGACAACAGCAGAAATGATCACAAACCTGTATGTGATTACTTGCCAAATGAATTATATAGACAGTAATTGCCATGGTTCAGAGAAGGCTGAATGGTCAAGGAAGACTTTATAGAAGATGTGGGATATGAACTGCTTCAGGGAAAATGGATCAAATTTGGATTAAAGGGGTGTGATAGTAATGGCAATTAAAGATTCCCCTGTATTGGCTTGGTTTTCAAATTGATTGTATTAAAACCCAGAGTTTGTTAATCCCACCTGTGGGATGGGCTTGTTGATGTGAAAAGAAAGTCCTGAAGTGGGAGGAGCTGGTGACGTAGATTTGGAGAGACACTGGAGAGAGGCGGAAGATCTTTTTTGGAAGCAGCACCTCGTGGAGAGAGAGAGAGACTAAGAGGATTGCTGGTGGCCGCTTTGAATTGCCCTGGACTTTTGAGACCTGCCCCCTGAGCTGCCAAGGACTGAGGAGACATGGATGTTTTGCTGGTACTTTGTCTGTCTGTTTTGATGTTATTTTGCCAGATTTGTCCACTGGTGAAAGACTGTCCTGTTGAAGAAGTCCTGGAACCTGACATTTGGTTAAGAAGGCCTGAGACTGTCCTGCAGACAGAGAGTGAATACTGTCCACTGGTGAGGGACAGTACTGAGAGTGAATACTGTCCACTGGTGAGGGACAGTGCTGTTGTTGCAGGGGTCTGGAGACTGTCCGGCAGACAGAATGAATACTGTCCACTGGTGAAGGACAGTGCTGTTGTTGCAGGGGTCTGGGAGCCTTTCTGTTGGTTCAGAAGCCCTGAAGAAGGATTTTCTTGTTGTATGTTTACAGAAATCCTGGGAGAGGGCTTTGCTAATGTGTTCAGGGGTTCTAGGACTGTTCTACAGACAGAGGATAAATTCATGAAGGGACTGGCAATGTATCTTATGGCCTTGCTAAGCCTTGTCTCCCCAGGAACTAAGATTGCTGAGAACTTGCCTCGTGTCAAGATGAAGAAAAGACCTCCATTTGGGTATTAAGTGCTGTGTTTAAACTTGATGTAACTCTGGGGTAGATTCAATTGTGATCCAGGGGTGGGGAACTTTTGACCTTTTTGTGTTCTATGGTTGAGCAAATGAATGTATTTTACTTATGTTTGGAAACTAATCTCCATTTGAGAAGAGGGGCTTTGTGGTGGACTTAATTAAGGTATAGCCTAGGGGTGGAGAAGTATTTAGAACAGAGACTTTGTAATTGATTGAATGATTGGAAGGTCCTGGGATGGGGTAGGCCTTGGAGATTATTTAATCACACTTAGTAAATGCTGTATTTTGAATGATGTCATGTTTTGATCTTCTCTGTTCTGGGTTTGTTACTGAATAAAATAGAGAGCACCTATGCTGGTATTTCGAACCTGGGAAGTTGCCTTCTTTTGGCCTTACATTACAAGGGGGTAGGTTGTATACAAGGACGTTCTAAATTAGTGAAGTCGCAAGCAGAAGGACCCAGTGTGTTTAGGTAACACATCAGATTTGTTTGGCTAGAGCAGAAGATTCACATAGAAAATAAATTAGAATATTGGAAAGGAAGATTGGGATCAGGTTTTGAGAGGTCTTACATTCTAGGGTGAGAAGTATGGGCTTTATTATATAGGTAGTGGAGAGCTTTTGAAGGTTTCTAATCAGTGGACTAACACCATTAACAGAAGGAATTAGATCAGGATTGAGAGAAGGGAGACCATCTAGGAAGCTGTTGTTAGTCATCTAGATACAAATTATAATGTCTGAACTAAGCTGTCTGTAGTAGGGATACAAAGAAACCATGCAAGTGAGAAACACACAAGGCCTGAACTAATGCCAAAGATGGTAACAACTTTATATTTTATGAAGCCTACTGCCTCAGAAATGACTAAGATCAGATGAAATCATCAGGTCATCAGTCATGGTTTTAAATAATTTCATGTCAGTTTAGATGCAAATTTCTGTACACTAAAATGTCATTGTAATAAAAAAAATTACCTAGCTATATTTGTAACCAGTTTAGCTAGACCTTTTTTATATTTATGTATTTTTTAAAATTTCCCCAGTTACATGTACAAACAACTTTTAATATTCATTTTTAAAACTTTGTGTTCCAAATTATCTCCCTTCCTTCCTTCCCACCCCACCCCTCACTGCGAAGGCAAGCAGTTTAATATAGGTTATACATGTGTAGTCATGCAAAACATATCCATAGTAGTCATGTTATGAAAGAAAAGAGATTAGAAAAAAAGCTTCAAGAAAAAGTTAAAAAAAAAGTATGCTTCATTCTGTATTCAGACATCATCAGTTCTTTCTCTGGGGATGGATAGCATTTTTCATAAGTCCTTCAGTTGTCTTGGATCATTGCATTGCTGAAAATATTAGCTAGACCTTTTACAAGAAGACTGGAGATCAAGTTATGAAGAGCTTTAAATGCGAAACAGAGGGGTATACTTCTCTCTCTGTCTCTCTTTCTTTCTCTTTCCCTCCCCCTCTAACCCAGGTAATAGCCACCTGTATCTTGTTAAGCAGGATGCATATATGTGTATGATATAGTCAAACCTATTTTCTTAAAAAATTACTTTTACAGCTGATTGGAGGATGAATTGGAGTTGGGAGAGACTTGAGGCAAGGAGACCAGTTAAAAAGGCTGTTTCCAGTCTAGATGAAAGGTGATAAAGGTCTGAATCAAAGTATTGGTTGTTTGAGTGGAGAGAAGGGGACATATATGAAAGATGATGTGAAGGTAGAAATGACAAGATTTGGCAATGAATTGGATATGTGTTGTGAGTGAGAGTGAGGAGTTCAGAATAATGATGAGGTTACACCCTTGGATGACTGGGAAAATAGTTGTTCAAAAAAGGAAGTATTTGTGTAGAAAGATAGTTTTGCTTTAGACATTTTGAGATGCCTATGCAACATAGAATTAAAGATTTTCAAGAGGCAATTGTAGATTTGTGACTATAGCTGAGAAGAGAGACTAAGGTTGAATATATAGATGGAGAAATCATAAGCATAAAGTTAATCATTGAACCCAAGAGAGCTAATGAAATGACCAAGTGAGAATAGATTGAAAAGATAGCACTTAGTAGGCAAGATATGGATGAAGAATTAGCAGAGCAACCTGAGAAGGAGTGATCAGACAGAAACAAGAAGGATCAGGAAAGAGTAGTTTTGTGAAAACCAGGAGAGGAGAGAGTATCCAGAAGAAAGTGATCCAGTCTTCAACACTGCAAGAAGGTCAGCAAGGATCAGATCACTCCACTTCTTTGATTTCCCAGGCAACCACCTTTGCTTTAGGCTTACTTTCCTTCCATCAAAATGTTGACTTTATAATTAACCAGTTATACTTTTTGTTGTTCTTTAACTGTTGAATCCCTTTCTCCTTCCCTTCCCCCTTTTTTTATTGCCACTCATCTCTTTCCAAACCCTAACTCTGTTTACTTGCTTTTATTCACCTTTTCCTCTTTTGTTTGGCCTAACACTGATGGAGGAAGTTGTCATCTAAAACTCTTATGCTTCTGAGTCCACTGCAAATTTATGTTACATTGTCTCAATTGGATCCCCACTGCTACATACCAGTCTTTTTACTCTTCCCTGGTTGACTTTCTGTTGTGCTTCCCACACTGCTTTTTTTCAGACCTTCATATCCTCAGTCTCTCTGCACTAGTCCCTTCTCTTAGCAGAGGACCTAGTCTCATACTGAAAAAAAAATTGAGTCTACCTTAACCTCAACTATTGTGAGCTCCTTCTTTTACCTCCTGTCTCTTTAAGATAAGCCCATATTTTCTCTTGACTTCCCTTTAAGCTATTATCCTATATATTGTCTCCCATTTGCAGCCAATCTCCTGGAAAAGCTGTCTGTATTCACTGTCTCCATATCCTTACTTCCCATTCACTTTATAACCTTTATATTCTGACTTCTGACCTCACTAGTACACTAAAACTGCTCTCCAAAGTCATCAACAGTCTCATAATTGCTAAAAATCAATGACCTGTTCTTAGTCTTCATCCTTCTTGACTTTTATAGCCTTTGACAGTGACCAGCCCCTCCTTGTCCCTGTCCCTGTCTATCTCTGTCTCTCCTTTCATCACCTTCCATGAGTCCCATCTCTATCTAGATGTTTCCCAGATCTGTATAGCTAGTCCTCATCTCTTCTGAGTTCTAGTCCTGCCTACTGGACATCTCCACTTAGATGTCCTGTATGTATCTCAGACTTTGTGTATCCATAAGAAGATTCATTCTTTCCTCCCAAATCCACTTCTCTTAAATTCCCTTTTCTATCAAGAGTATCACCATTCTTCCAGGGACCTCATTTCTCAACCTCAGAGTCATCCTCATCTCTTCCACTAATCTCCATTGTGTTATATATGACCCTCTTTCTCCATTTACATGGTTACTATGATAGTTCAGGACCTTATTACCTTTATTTTGATCCTAAATCACAGGTCTTACCTCTTTCTCTTCCCTGGGCAAAAAACTTCAGTGGTTCCCTGTTGCCTCAAGGGTAAAATACAAACTCCTCTGGCATTTAAATCCCTTCACAATCTGGCTTCAACCTCTCTTTCCAGACTGGAGTCATATGACTCCCCCTTCTTCACCATATCTTCCAGCCAAACTACTGACATATTTGCTAATCCCTGAACATGACAATCCATCTCATCTTTGTGCTTTTGCCTTGTCTGGCCCCCTTGTCTGGAATGGTGTCAGTTCTTGCAACAACCTTCTGGATTTCCCAAGCTTTTCCTTTCTGGTCTCACCTGAAGTGCCACCTCCCTACATGAGTCCATTCTTCATTCCTTAGATTGTTACAAAGCTCCCCTCCCCAATTATTTTGATTCCCCCCCCCAAATTACTTTTAACATCTTCTATTTCCTGTTTACCTACCTGTGTTATTTTTTCCCTCATAGTAGAATATAAGCCCCTTTGGGGCAAGAATATTTCTTTTTTCTTTTGTCTTTGTTCCTAGCACAATACCTGGCTCTAAGTAGGAATTTAACAAATAACTTGTTGAATTAAATTAAATTGATAGGACCTGCTGAACTTGACTTTTTCTGGCATATCCTTTAAAAAGTCTAGGTAACCTTCTTGCCATAATGAGACGTCAGAGTAGAAGTTTAGTAGAGGACAAATGTTACAAGGATGAACCATCAGCCAAACCATGCTTAAACAATGTATATGTAAACAGTTGTATAATTGCAAAGGAAAAGGACTTTGCCACTTTTTCTGGGACCTAGGACAAGACAGAGTCTCAGCTTCTCTATTTGTAAAATGAGGGACTTTGAACTGGAAAATCATTAAGGAAGTTCCTTCCAATTCATATTATACTGTATTATTCTGTAGTTTCTTGGGTGGTGAATGAAGGGAATGCCATGGGAGATGCTCGTTAAGGCAGAATGGGACACCTTTCTTCTTGTTAGTCAAAGAAGACTTTGTAGAGGAAGTGACTTTGAACTAGGTGGAAGATGATTAGACTGAGCTTGGGGGTGAGGGGGAAGGAGTTAAGATGACAGATGAGAAAGTGCTCTAAAAAAGTATCACATAGAAGTTGTTGCTTATTATACATAAATACTGTAGTCTGAAAGAAGTCTTGACAGTGGGTTATACTACTTAAAAATGACTTCTTTTCACCATTCTGTTGCCATCTGTTATATCAATTGGATGAGAGTTTTAGCTGTTCTGTAGTTCTGTGCAGTTTGAAAATACAGAAGGATGTAACCTGTGATCCAGGGCAGTTCTTGTCATATTCTTTTTTCCTCTGATCCATTTAACATAGCCAAATTTAATGAATTGGCTTAACTTGTTCAACTAACATGTAGCATGTACATTATTTACCTATTGATCATAGAGACAATGCCTTCATTTTATTTCCATGAATTTTTTACATATATACTTAACTTACCTAATGTTTACAAGAGCAAAAAGAACTATTTATGTTTTAAGAAAGTTGATGAATCAGGTGGAAAATATAATTGAATGCTGCATATACATGGATATGCAAATGTATATAGTTTTAGTGGCTAATTTTAAATTCACCATGTTCTTGATCTTCATCTCATATTTTCATGCTTCTTTCTGTAGTTTGTGACAACAGAACTAGAAAGCACATCACAAAAATGCCCAAAGAAAATTGACTGTTTGAGATAACGATGAAGATAATGGTGATTATGATGATGTTTATAATTGTTATTACACCTTTTAAAGCTTACAGTGTGTTTTTCTCAAAACAATTCTGTGAAGTAAGTAGCATATCATTATCCCCATTTTACAAGTGAGAAAATTAGGACACAGTGAAGTGACCTGACTTGTCCATTGCCACAAAACTCTAAGTTGAGCCTGAAATTCAAAATCAGGTATTAAATTTTCTTCCATGTTTCAAAGACCCAAAGCTTTCCATCAAGACCTTAATGTATGCTTTAAAGTCAGACTAAAGAGGTAATTTTGCTTAAGAATCTAGAGATCATCAAAGAAAACTCAACAAATAGTAGAGTTAAAGTCTATGAATGATTATTACCAAATAATTTTCATTTCCTAGTTCAAGGGGGAAAAAATTGTCTACTTACAAAAGAAAAAGGAAAAATGTCCATTTTACCTTCTCTTCCTAAGTATGAGAGTAAGGAGAAAAATATTACATGCCAGAAATATATTTGATTTGGTACCCCAGTTACTTGTATTTGCGAAGTTTTATATTTACTCTTATTTGAATGAGAATTTTGCAGCTGTTCTTAAAAGACCAACTTTCTAAACCACACCCTGTAAATACTTGTTTACCACATCTGTAAACACTTGTTTAGTATATCTCTAGCTGTATCAGATAGTGTCCTTTAACTGCGGTTTCTGTTAACAGACCTTTCATCAATCAAATCATTGACTTTGTGAGTTTAATTAGGAGACTGCTGCTGAGCTGCTGAGTGATCTGCAAACTCAGCAAATTTCAGTTTTCTCTGTTACCATCTATGATAGAAGATGCATCCATTCCGTTAGAGGTTTTTATATGTCTTATGCACTTGACAGAAAATTATATTAATGTATTTAATTGAGGAACTGAAAAGCAGCAGTGTTTGTTTCCTCAAAGCAGAAACCTAACAATTTTTGATCCTTTTTGCTCATAATCTTTCAAGTAAAATCATTTCATCAGTCCACAGGTGCTTAAGTACTCATTATCTGCAAGGTAATATGCTAGACAAAGAAGATACAAACAAACAAAAATGAGAGAGTGCCTGCCCTTAAGGAACTAACATTCTATGGGGTTAAACAGTGTGTACACATTTAAGTAAAGACAATGCTAACAGGGAAATACAAAGTAACTGGGGAGGTGTGCTGTCAGATAAAGATAGGTGGGAGGCAAATTGTTAAGGACTTTTAAATGACAGATGGGGCAGTTTGTTTTCTATGCTATGAAATGATAGGAATACACTGCAACTTTGTGAGTCAAAGAGTGAAGTGGTCAGGCATGTGCTTCAAGAGTTACTTGGCAACTGTGTGGAGACTGTATTAGAGAGGAGAGACGCTAGAAGCAAGGAGACCGCTTTCTAGGAAGCTATTGTAATAGTCTGGGAGAAACATGATAGGGCCTGAAGGAGAGTAGTGTGGCCATTGGAGTTGAAAGACACAGAGGTGGAGGTGGAAACATCAAGATTCCACAAGTCATTGGAGTTGGGTAGAAGAGAGAGAGTAAAAGTGGAGGATAACTCCAAGGTTGAGAACCTGGGTAATTGGAAGGATAATAGTGTCCCGAGCAGAAATAGGGTAGCAGGGGCGGCCAGGTGGCGCAATGAGTAAGAGTGCTTGCCCTGGTGTCGGGAGACCTGGGATCGGTTCTGGCCTCAGATACTTGGCACCCATACAAAATAACTGGCCGTGTAACCTTGAGCAAGTTACTTAACCCCAGTTGCTTAAAAAAGAAAAAAATAGGATAGCAATTCCAAAGAAGGGAAGATTGGGGGAAACCTAATGAATTCTCTTTTGGAGTGCTGATTTTGAAATTCCTATGGGACAACTGGGTTGAACTGTGCAGAAAGCACTTAAGACTGGATGTTTACAGACTTGGAGCTTAAAAGAGATTAGGGCCCCCATAGAAATGTGGGCATAATCTCTGTAGTGATGATCCTTGAACCAATAAAATCACTAAGAAAAGAGAGTATAGAGAGAAGGTGGCCCAGGACAGAGTTCTGAGGGATAGCCACTGTTAGGAGCTCTCCCTCAGACTCGTGCTGTCCCTGAGCTTCCTTATAATTCCCACTCTCTTTTTTCAGACTGGGCTTCTGCCATTAGAGTCGCTGTCTTGGATTGTGCTGCAGAAGAAAACTATGACACCTGCAGGGACTATGATATTCATTTTTACCCAACTTTTAGGGTGAGTTGTTTATCCACCCTATTATTTGTACTTCATGTTTGAATTAATGCATCTGTCCTTATTATTTCTGCTATTTTACCACCTGTCAGATTTTTTTTTGTAAGAAATATCATCCAAATTGCAACTCATTAAATTTATATGCCTGCAGTTTATTCTTACCATTTTGGCCAAGTACTTAAAATGATAAGAAGGCTTTATGTGTGTTTTACAAATGCTTCACCTCACCCTAAGTTCCCACCAGAATGTACTATGTTTTTGCTCAATTATTTCCTCATTTTAAAAACTTTTAAGAAAGAGCCTGGAATACAGAAGTAAATGTTGATAGAATATATAGTAAGTAACTCTGCAAAGAAAGGTGTTTGTTTTTAATGATTTTTTAAAATTAGAGGCAAAGAAACTTATTATGGTTTTAAGAATACCAGCTAATTCTGCTAAGGATAATTGAGGTACAATTAACACTGTGGTGGCTGATCACTTAATATGTTAAGACAAGGTTGTGTTTTTTCCTCCCACTAGAGGGCACAGTTTAAATTTCGAGCTTTATGACTCCCTCTCAATTTAAGCTTAAACAAAAGGAACAGGATCAACCAGAAGCCTGGTTTTGTTTTGTTTTGTTTCACAGTTGGAAATCCCTATTTGGTAAGTCAATTATATGCCTACACTTATGTGCATAGATATTTCCAAAATGTAAAATGCCTTTTAACCGATTTTATGAGAAAAATCATTGATTAAAAGGGCCTTTTTAACTTCAAAATAAATCCATTAGCTTGCTATGACATCTTAACAAGAAACAGCCTCTTTGAGGGAGATTAGACTGAATTATCTCTTAGGCTTCTTCCAGTTCTAACACACTATGGGTCTATGTTTAACTGGAATGAGAGATTCCCTAGACCTGGCAACAATATGAAAATATTGTTGCAGCTAAATTGACTTTAAAACATAGCTGTTTAGATGTACAGGCATAATACTATGGTGGAAGGATTGTTGAAATCAGACTTACTTAGAAGGCCTGGCTTTAAGTCCCATTTCTGATAGCTAAGGGTACAAAGTTTGTAATTCATTTAACTTTATTGAGCCTCAGTTTATTCATCAGTAAATGAGGGTGAAGATACTTCTGCTTCCCACCTGAGAAGATCGTTGTGGGGAGAATACTTTGTTAAGCCTTAAAGAACTTCATAAATGTGAGTTATTCTTAACCACTTTCACATTTTAAACCATTACCTAGGCTTATTTCTCACTGGACTGGTCAGAAAAAAACAACAGTTTCTGAATGTGTGGTAATTTAAAAATCTAGTTGCTTATATGAACAGGAATATTAT
Organism: Petaurus breviceps papuanus; assembly: GCF_028583685.1. NCBI lineage: Eukaryota > Metazoa > Chordata > Mammalia > Diprotodontia > Petauridae > Petaurus > Petaurus breviceps. Next base: position 54,006 of record NW_027187234.1, read on the forward strand.
TTTAAGTCATGTCATAGTTTAAGACATATACTATAATTTTGAATGCATCAATGCCAATGGAAAAATTCTTAAATTCACTGAGCCATTTTTGGAGAAAATTGTTCAAAGAGCTATAGTTGTAAAGGTGAACATTTGAGGTTGTATATATTACTTGTGTAATATCTATTAGTAAGAATTTTTCTTTTTTGTTGCATTTTTTCCTCAGTATTTTAAAGCATTTACAAAGGAATTCACAACTGGAGAAAATTACAAAGGTATGAATATGGATCATTGTATTTGAAATAGACTAGGGTTGTTTTGTAAGCTTTTGCATTTAAATGGTCCTTAGGCCATATTAAACTCAAATAGAAAAAGGGAGGGGTGAGGATGGAGGAGTAAACCATACACAAAGATCCCTGCAGGTTGTGTATCAACCTAGAAAACCACATGTTAGCATCTATGTTCCATTCTGTTTTTATTTATTTTGTTAAATATTTCCCAATTACTTTTAATCTACTCAGGAATATTGCAGCCCACCTACTTAACATCACTGGGCTAGAATGTTCACATTATATAACCCCTGGAGGTAGATTTGCATATTTCAGTACTGTGACCTGTTTGTTATTTATTTTAGAGAACAAGTTAGGAAATTCAATAAAAGATTTGTATTTTTCCATTGTGTTTGGTGTTTACCATTTAGAAAAGTAAGTAGTGGTTTCATTTTTTTTTTCAGCAGGAATTGATAGAGAACCACAGACAGTAAGGCAAACAATGATTGATTTCCTCCAGAATCATACCCAAGGAAACAGACCTCCTGCTTGTCCCTCTTTGGACCCTGTTACGTAAGCATATTGGTTGTTTGCTAGACTCAGGTTTCAGGCTTCTATTCCAACTTAAATTGGGTTAGTTTGGCTGCTAGAGGTTTTGTTAAAGGACTGCTAAGTTCCCTTTTAATGCAAAGTTTCTTGGACTGTGTGACTACTTTAAGATGGTGGAGAGGTAGCCAAGCTCCTTTGTAGACTAAATTATTTTATTTTTCCTCCTGAAAGGTCCAGTGACATTTCTCCCCTCTTGGAAGACAGTGGTGGTCGCTACATTGCTATTTTATTTGAAAGCAATAACTCATATGTTGGACGAGAGGTACCGTATAATTTTTTTCATTTCACCTCATTTTTAAAAAAATCAAACCATGGTTTCAGTACTGTACAATCAGAATTCATATGCAGAAGTAGTTGGCTATTTCATAATTAGTTTTGACATCTTTTCAGTCTTAGTTCTTGTTATTTCATTTCATATACCCTGCATTCTATCTAAATTGTATTATTAGCTATTTTCCATACTTGACTTTGCATCTTCCATATTAATCAATATATAAGTAAGCATTTATTAAATGCCTATTATTTGCCAGTCACTGTGCTGGGCTTTAGGGATACAAAGATAAAAATGGAATAGACCCTGCCCTTAAGGAACTTACAATAAGGAGAGATAGTATATGTATATACACATATGTGTGTATATAGGTATATGTACATATGTGTGTGTATTTTATGTATGTGTGTGCATGTGTGTATGTACATATGTAAGCATAAGTATAGGGTATTTGGGGAATGGTATACATCAACATATGATGGTGACCTCTGAAGTTCCCCTGGCTTTCTTCTTCCTCTTTTAAAGAATCCTTATCTTTATTTAAGGCTCAGTTCGGGTACCACCTCTTTCATGACGTCTTACCAGATACCCTCAGTTATTAGTTCTTTCTCTCTCCTCAAATTATCTTATACTTACTTATATCTTCCCCCATCAAAGCTTCTTAGGTACAGAAACTTTTTCTTTGTATCTCCATCTCTCATGATAGTACTTTGCAGTTAGTAGGCATTTAGTCTTTGTTAAATTGAATTGAATTGAGGCTTAACCAGCCAGAAAGGTTTTAAATATAAGACCAGAGATTTCATGTTTAAAGTTCAAAGATAATTTGTAGTTTTTCTGACCATTTGAATTCTTTCTTAGATGTCTTTCCTTATTTTAGGTTCATTGTCATTAAGGCTATTTCAGAAAACTTATTTATATCTAAGCACTTTAACTACTTTCTTTATAAAAAATGAGATATTTTTGTATTGTCCTTCTACACTTTGGACTCATTTTTAGGCTGTAGAAATGTACTATTTTGTCATAATCCAAATTAAACTTTGACAAAGTTGTAAGGATAAGGGACTAATGTTTTCTGAGAATCCTCTTCTTAGGAAAGACAAGAAAACTTTGTAGGGGCAGATGTTGCAGTTTGTGGATTATCCTGGCCTTTTGTTTTTCTTCTTCATTCTCCGTGTTGTTTAGTTGTGTCCAACTCTCTGTGACCCCATTTGGGGTTTTCTTGGCGAAGATCCTGGAGTGGTTTGCCTTTGGGGGGGGGGGTTTTTTTTTTTTTTGGGCAATAGGGGTTAAGTAACTTGCCCAAGGTTACTGTGTGTGTGTGTGTGTGTGTGTGTGTGTGTGTGTGTGTGTGTGTGTGTGTTAAGTGTCTGAGGCCAGAACCCAACTCAGGTCCTCCTGACTCTGGGGCCGGGGCTTTACTCACTGTGCCACCTAGCCACCCCTCCCCCGCCCCGATTTGCCTTTTTCTTCAGCTCATTTTACAGATGAAGAAAAGGAGGCAAGCAGGATTAAATGACTTGCCCAGGGTCACACAGCTAGTTAGTGTCTAAGGCCAGATTTGAACTCAGATCTTCTTAACTTCAGTCCTGGTTTTTTATCCATTAAGCCACCCAGCTGCCCACAAATGGTCAGAGCGGGAGAGAGAGAGACACAGAGACAGAGAGAGAGGTGCTTAAGATTTGGACAAATTAGTTTAACTCTTCTGCTCTTTGAAGAGAGGCTTGATTGGGGAGGAGGTAAAATTATTCATTTTAAAATGTGATTTTATCTGTTCCTGGACTTCATTTATCCAGGCTCTTGCTTTGCCTCATTCTGTGCCCTGGTGGATTTATGTTGGTATGTTGGGGGAAGTTCCTGTGATGGGTCTGTGTGAAGAGCTGGACAAGAGTCACATAGGATTGGGCAGCTAGGTGGCGCAGTGAATAGAGCACCCACCCTGGAGTCAGGAGGACCTGGGTTCGGATCTGGCCTCAGACATTTAACACACACACACACACACACACACACACACACACACACACACACACACGCGCGCGCGCGCGCGCAACTAGCTGTGTGACCTTGGGCAAGTCACAACCCTAATTGTCCTCCAAAAAGCAAAAAAAAAAAAGTCACATAGGATTATGGGCAGTTTTGATGTCTATGATCTGCTCTGTTCTCATAGAAAATAGATTATATATTTGGTAGCCAAAATCTTTACTAAGGTCATTCTTTTTTTTTTTTTGGAGGGGGGAAGGCAGGGCAATTGGGGTTAAGTGACTTGCCCAAGGTCACATGGCTGGTAAGTGTTAAGTGTGTGAGGCGGGTTTGAACTCAGGTCCTCTAACTCCAGGGCTGGCGCTCTATTCACCTAGCCACCTAGCCACCCAACTAAAGTCATTCTTGATTCCTTTTGTAGTTAGAGCAGAAGTATAATAGAGCTTTAGGGGTAGCATGTTATAGCTTAGCAATTAGGATAGACCTTATCTGGAAGTGATCTCCTCCCTTCCCCCTCCCTTTTTTTGTTTAAAAGGTTAATACCGGGAAATTTTACTTTTTCTCTCTTAGAAGGGAAAATTATCGAATGACTGAATTTTGTAAAAATGAGTTTTATTTTTCTGACTAAAGTATTATACATTGTATGGAAGAAATTTATTGGCATCTTTTAAAAAAATCATTTCTTCACTTGAAAATTTATTATGAAATGAAATAAAGTAGCAGTTGTATTTTTAAATTATAGTAAAAAAATATTCTGTACTTGGGCTAAATATATTTCTGTTATCTCTGAATTTTAGGTAGCCATGCTAAACCTCTCCCTGTACCTATAGATAATTGAGATTATATTCTACATACCTTAAATTAGATGTGCTGAACAGATTGATTAAGATCTACAAATAGATCTCAAAGCTTTGCCTGGCTGCCTCTAAGCTGACTACCACTGCTACCATACCTTGGTCTGAGGTGTGCTGGTATTCCCAGTGGAGAGGAGAGTGCTGCCTGCAGAGACAACCCTCTAACTTGTTCCCCACAAGAATTTTGCTATTATCCTTCTCCCTGGTAGTCCAGGGCTTTGAAGAAGCACAAGGTGACTTCTCATAAAAAGGTTGGGGGGGGGGGTCTCCCTACTTGTCTTATAGGCATTCTATAACTAACTAACTCCTCCCATCTCTGTATTATGTATAGTCTGGTTTTTTAAATGAATATTGCATATAATATTATAGTAGTGTCACTTTGCTATTTATTTGTGTCCCCTTCTGAACGTTTTTTTTCTTTTTACTGCTACTTTAAAATGTTTTGTGTTCTTTCTTTTTTTTGCTTCTCTAGTACTATCCATTAATTCACTCCCTCCCCCCAACAGAAGCTATCCTTTGTTTAAAAAAAAAAAGTATAGAACAGATATCAATACACTGGCTATATCTGAAAATCTTTATCTCATTCTGCACCTCTAGCCCATCACCTCTCTGTTGAGAGATGAGTGACACATTTCGTTATCAGTCTTCTGAAGTCACAGTTGGTCTTTGCATTGATTAGAATTCTGTAGTGTTTCATAGTTGTTTTCTAGATATATTTTTCCATTGTTTCCTTACAATCTTATCAGTGTTTATATCCTATCAGTATTTGGCCCTCATTCTGCTTTCAGGGGAGAAGCAATGTTATTTGGAGATGTGTGATAGGAGCACAAAGGATTTATCAGCAGTATTTTTCTTATGTTCTAAATAGTATATTCATCATGAATTGTTGAATACTTGACCAACTTCAGTTAGTTTAATAATAGATAAAATAGCCATTTTCATCTTGGTAAGTGTCTTATGTCACAATTAAAAAGTTAAAAAGCAGTTGTCTCAGCTAAGGAAACTGCTAGGGTTTTTTTTTAATGCTTTTTAAAAAGTTTGCATAGTTCTAAACTGAACTGAGAAAACAAATAACATCATTATTGTAATGGAAACATATATTGGCCTCCCATTTTGGTAGTATACTGTTTTGCTTATGAGTTTTCTCAATGACACACCTGAAGTAAGATGTCTGCCAACTTTTATCTGTTGTCACTGGATGCTAGGCTGAAGAAGACTGAACATATGGTGAAAAACACTTGATATTGTTAGGAGTGGAATAAATAGTTTAAAGTTTTTCACAAGTCACATTACTTTCTAGTAGATGTTGCTTCACTTCCTCCATTGATACGTATTGTAACTCATTAAAATGGATTAAGAACACAAGTAGCATCTGTGTTTAGAGGAAAACCCTAGGTTTCTAATAAAGCACAGTGAGCTTACTTGCATGACTACCTAATAGTTAACCAGGTAGAAAACTTACCTTTCACTGATTGGAGTATTTTATAGGATAAAGTATATTGTTTTGGAGGGTAGACTGGTTTTAAAAACAAGCAAAAATCTTCAACTGCTAAGCTTCGACTTTTTGTCTTTAAGTCTAATAAATGATGCATTGCATTTTCTGCATGTAAGTAGAGTTCTTTTTCATATTGTCTTAAGTTACATGAAAACAAAAGTGAAAAATCTTGAACTAAGTTGTAGAAATGGTAAATGCACCAAATCATGAGTTATTTTAATTTCAATAAACATTATTTTGTATATTCTAAAGATCAATTCATGACTTTTTTACCAAAAATTGATATATGACATTGATATGTGGCTTATTATTACAAAATCATAGTCATTATGTTGATTCTAAATTTATTTTGCCTTACAATTTTTTCCCCAGAGAAAAACTTTGCCATGGGCAGGGTGCTTTACATTCTATTTTCTCTTCATCTAGGTGATATTAGACTTGATTCAGTACAAAAACATTGTGGTTAAAAGAGCGCTGAATTCTGATAAGGCATTTCTCAAGAAATTTGGTGTTACTTCAGTCCCTTCATGTTACCTGATTTATCCAAACGGGTCTCATGGATTAATTAACATGTAAGTAATAGTATATGCAAGATTTGATTGAGGTTCCAATACTTTTGCTTAAGCTTAGAGACTCTAATAAATATATAGGGACATCAGAAACTAGAAAAATCAGTCATTCACCGAGCATTTATCAAATATCTATTTTGTCCTAAACACTAGAAATTCAAAGACAAAAATGACACACTCCCTGCCCTATGTTCTATTGGAGAAACCATCAGGTAAATAAATAAGCACATACAATATAAATACAAGGTAATTTTTTGGAAGAGAGGGCACTAGTAACTGGGAAAACCAAGAAATGCTTCATATAGAAAGTATAGCTTGAGCAGAGTTTGAAAGAAAGAAGATCCTTCCAGGCAGAGGTTAAGTGAGAGTGCATTCCATTTAATGAAGAGGTATATAGGAGATGGAGTGTTACATGTGAAGAACAGCAAGAAGACAATTGAGCTGGAACATAGAGTGTGGGAAGGAGAATAACGTATTGTTTCAAAAGGTTGGAAAGGGATCAGATTGTGAAGGGCTTTAAAAATTAAACAGAAGAGCTTATAATGTGGTGCTAAATGAAAGAGAAAGGCCAATAGGCAAAAATCTAAGAGGAGATACCTTCTTTGGTCAAACTTAATAGAAATCAATTTGATGTAGTTTGAATCTGTAAATAATCTGTATATCTAGATATACTCAAGATAAGGTAATTTAGAATAGAAATCATGTAAATAGAAATTGAAAGAGATTGGATGAGCAAACATAATGCAGAATGGAACAGTGGAGGCATTAGCTATTGTTTAAAGAAGTCAATAAATTCGACCCAGACTGGATGATGTCGGTTCTTTGTAGTTATCTGATGTCATATTCTTAGGTTCTTGTTTTCCCAAGAAAGCTTCTGTAAATTGACTTGGTTCCTTGGTAGAGCCACCTCCTAGGAAGGAACTATGCCTTTTATAGAGTATATACCCCAAGTTCCTAACCAAATTTGTTGTCCTGTTATGATGTAGTTGATACAGAATTGGTCTTGGGGCCAGGAAGACCTAGGCCTGCCTCTGACACACCCAGAATGACCTTGAACAAATCACCTAACTTTTGGATGCCCTAGCTCACTCTCTAAGAAAATACTAGCCTATATTGGTAGATGAAGGGCCTCATCTGGAGCTCCCTCTGTATTGAAATCACAGATACAATCCCTTCTCCCCATTCTCATTCAGTCCTTCAATACATGTGAGCACTCCTTCCTTCTCTGCAGATAACTTCTCCCTCTCTCCTTCTCCTCCCTTCCCCTAGTCTTAGCAGATAGTTAAATGAGCAACTTTGGCCAAAAATCATTTCGTCTAGTTGCCAACTCTTTGGTGATGATTATCTGAAAATATATTACATAAATTGGAATTCAAGTTCATAAATCAAATCTCCAGTGAATTTGGTTGGTATATGCTAGGCTAGGCTTCCAGAACCTGACCAAACATGTTAGAACTTGGAATGAGATGTTGAACTAAGAAAAATGGGTAACCAAACTCTGAAAAAGAAGTGTCCAAATTTCAGACCTAAGGTAACTGACTAGGCCCACTAGAATACAGGTTTACTTTGTAGGCAAATTCTGTAGTAGCCAGTAATAACAACACCATTTATGCAACTTTATCCCTAATTATAATATTAATGTTTTAATTTTCCTTCACATTGCTTTCTTTTCTCCTTGGAGATGAAGGAAGGCATAGACCATTTTTATTGGTAACTTGAAATCCTTTATTTCTATGAAATCTTAAGAGGAACTCAGAACATTTTTAGGTGTTTTATGATTACACTGAGCAATACTCCTAGGAAATCTAGCCTCGTAGAGATAAGGAAATTAAAAGACAGAAAATTTAGGTTCCTTGTTCACAGGCAGTGTCTGACTCCCCACCATCTTGAGACTGCCAGTGCGCAACCCTTTTCGACTAGAATATGTTATTTTAAGATGGGATGTTGTCATATTAAAATACTATCTTATGGTATATCTGAAATAAAGTTATTAATGAAAAGTCTGATTTGCTAAGTGTTTTCTTTAGCTGTTACTAGGTTTCTTGTCCAATTTGCACACCAGATGTTGATCCACAATAGCTGACATTCATATAGACTTTTAAAGTTTGCAAATTATTTTCTATACATTATCTTAATTGTCTTTATGACAAATCTATGAGATAGTACAACAGGTATTATTACCTCCATTTTTAGATGAGAAAATTGAGGCTTTGAGGGGTTAAGTAACTTGTCCATGCTTACATAGCTAGTAAGTATCTGAACTTGGAGATCAAACCCAAGTCTAGAACTCAGTTCACTGTGTTAGGCTACCCTTCTAGGGTATCTGACAGGCAAATTCCTAAATTAAGTGAAAAGGGTTTCTTAGTCAGGATTTTAATATAAATTAACTTGTCATGGTTGTTAGAAATATCATTCTGAAATTCATAGACCCCTCTGTTTTCCATGAAGCCATTTACCTATGAGTTCTCACCTATGATTTCTCCTTTCTTGCAGTTTGAAGCCTCTCCGTTCTTTCTTCTCTTCCTATTTAAAGTCATTACCTGGTGTGAGAAAAAAAATGTTCTCACAGTTACCATTTACAGTAAAAGCAAACAGAGATGACAATTCAGATATCACAGTCTGGAGAGAATTTGATAAGTAAGTATTTATTTGGTCCTTAGTTGAATGGTTGGCCATTTAAGGTAGTTAAATTTGATAAGAACTTTGATAGGAAGGATACCATATACCGATAATGTATTGGGAAAGATTTTGTTTAGTAGTTAAACCTCTGAACCACATATAACACACACTGTCTTCAAAAGTAGCTTCCCAGGAGTGAGAGCAGAGAATTCATCTTGAAGACGATATAGTTTTTTAAATAGAGTTTATGATGTTTATCTTAGGTCAAAACTTTATATGGCTGATCTTGAGTCAGGGTTGCATTATCTCCTTCGAGTGGAACTTGCTTCTCATAAGACCTTGGAGGGAGCTGAGCTGAAGACCTTCAGGAATTTTATTACAGTCATTGCAAAGGTACAGTATACATGTGTGGTCTGTGATTACATTTGTATGGGAAATTTAATCTGTGTTGAATGAAATAGTCAGCATTTTTTGATGATGAGAGTATTTCCTAAGAACCTTGAATGATTTACTTTAGTTTCTCTTAACTGTCCAAACCTGTATTTTCTTTCAGAAATAATTTCTATCTGGATAGATATGTGTGTATGTGTTTTGTGTGTTAACAAGCCAGTGAGCCTGCATGTGTTTGATTAGATTTCAGGTGATCATTTCAGGTTTAAAATTCAAATATTTCAATACTCTATTTCTCTAAAGAAGTCCTAAGGCATAGGTAGCTCAGGGAGTTGTTTCTGTTGGGTATTACAGATATTTACAAGGCATTCCTTATTATGAACTGTAATATTTAATGAGCCAGTGTAGGACAGCACTAAGTGTTTTTGCCTGCTATGTCATTCTTTTTATTTCTTAAATAAGGCCTCAGTGGAAAGAGAATAAAATAACTTAGCACTTTCTTCTGAGAGAAAACTTACTGCTGATTGTAATGCTTCAAGAACCATTTTTCAGCTATTCTTAGTGTCAGTAAACCAGAAAGACTATGTGTGTGTAATCATAATAGAATGATTCACATTATGTAGTGCTTTAAGATTTGCAAAGTGTTTTCCTTATAACAGTCCAGAGAAGTGGATATTGCAGGTATTATTTACATTTTTACAAATGAGAAAACTGAAAGTCACAGAAGTCAAATAACTTATCCAGGGTCACACCACCAGCTAGTATCAGGGCTGGGCTTCCAACCCACTTCCTTTTACCTTCATACCCTTTGTGGTTTCTACTCTGCCATAACTATCTCAGCTTTAGAGAGTTCATAGACCAAGGACTAAGCTAGAAGTGGGAAATGGCTGCTGCTTCTGGGCCAAGCTGAGAAGTTGGGTTCTCCTCCCCCCCATTTCTATTAGTAACTTTCTGTTTCCTCTTGTTTATAAAACCTCATTATCCAGTTTCTGAATTAAATAAAAAAAAAAAAAAACTTTTCCTTAAAGCCACTGTTAGGTTGCCTGGCATAAAAATATATAAGAACATTCCAAAAGTCGGTATCCTAAAATTTGGTATTTTATGTAAACTTTGTTTTTCATTTCTCTCCCTTTCCCCTCCTCCCTCTCCCCCCCCCCCCCACACAGTAGATAAGAATTTATTTCTTGGTGATCTTCATTCACTGAAAGTTACCAGTATGACAATTTCACATGGTTTTTAGTAGAACCCTAAAGTCCTACCTAAAACACCTTGTGGGATTTTTCTGTACAATCCTTAAAGCAAGTCTTATAAAGAATTTCATCCCCTAAAGGGGGTACTGCTATATTAAGTATATTGTTAAGATTCATCAATTTGGATTCTAGAGACTCAGTTCCCAAGTAAGGAATTATTTTTTGGCTATGATGGATTACTATAAATTGGGAAGAAGACATCCTAAATCAATAAAAACCCTGGACTATCTTTTAGGACCTTGATTTTCAGTACATAAACATGGGTGATAGATGATTTCTGAATCCCCCTTAAAGGAAGATTGTTTCCTGATAATAGTAGAATTATTAACTTTGAGGCTGTTTTTGTTAGATTTAGTGGTAGTGTCTCTTCAGAATACAATGTATCTCAAAAAGAGATTTTAAACATTCCCTCCCTGTTAACTTTTAATAAACCCATTCTCCATGCATCTGCCATTCTATTTTACCTCAGTTTTCAAACTATGCAAAACAATGTAGCTTCTTTTCCCTCCTCTTTATTTTAATTAGTGATGAGATGGTTCTAAAACAGTGCTTTGTTCTAAATTCTTCAGGCATTTATTTATTGTCTGAAAGGTTAACAAAAATGTCATTTGAAGGAAGTTTATCTAGGCAAAACAGCAGCAGCCCATTAAGTAAGAGGCATAGTTTATACTTTAAGTGATTAGAGCACTAAGATGCAGAAAGATTTTGACTATCCTGAATATTGGACCAAACTAAGGAGATGAAAATGAGCAGAATAAATGTGAAGTCTTTCATTTAAGTTCAGAAAATCAGCTAAAGAAATGTAGGTTAAGAAGATGTGACTTAATAGCAATTCGTGTCAGAGATTTAGGTAGAGAATCGTTCTGCTGTTTTCTGCACTATTTAGAAAATATTTGGAGCATTTTATTTAGTTTTGGGTGCCACATTTGAATTCCATTGATAAGGTGGAGCATGTCAGGAGAATAAAAAGTATAGAGATCATGTTACTTGAAGAAGTTAGAAATGAAAAACTCTGGAGAAGAGATGACAGGAGGACATGATAGTTGTTTTCTGATATTTGAAGGGCTACCATGTGAGAGGTGTTAGAACTATAGGATACCAGAGTTGAAAGGGTCCTCTAGTTAAGGCATTATCCAAGCATTAAATTTACTAATAACTCCAGAGGACATAACTAGGACCAATTGGGTGAAAGTTACACAGAGATAGATTTTAACTATTTTGTAACTTTGTAACAGTTTATAGAACTCTTCAAAAATAGACTGGGTTTCCTAGTGAGATAATTATTTCCTATCATTGTCAGAGATGTTATAAAGGGGATTCCTCCATGATAGGGGAGATTCAACTAGATGATGTCTGAAATCTCTTTTAATTTTATGATTCTCTTGAGTGTTTTTAACCACATAAATGCCAGGAAAAAATATGCTAGTAGACTCTTCATTATTAAGATATTTTGGGGAATCAGAATTCATTTTTATGGTTATCAATTTAAAAAACAAAACAAATGGATTGTGTTTCAAACAATAATGAGCTTTATGCAATATATTTTAAATATCTAGTATGTAAAAATCAGTCATAATCATGTTTTTCCTCATAGTGCCACTCAGTAGTAAAAAAAAAAATCTCTAGCTGCCCTCATTTCCTTTAAGAAAGTGTAGCACTAATCTGTTCATCATATTATCCCCCAAATAGCCTTTGTCCTTTCTGATGGATCCTGGCCAGATGATTCAATTTTGTTGCATAGCTATTAGCAAAGCATGGCTGTTCTTATTTCATTGGGTATGCTTTTTTTTCTCTTTTGGTATTTTTCTCACTTTTTCCCTTTAATTTTGAAACGTTTTTCTCTGTTGGTTTTACATATGTGCTCTGAATGGCTCTTTAGTTCACAGTGAAAATTGTAATTTAACTCAGAAAATGTCTTACAAGGATGTAGATACTTTTAAAATTGCTAGTAAATAGATAAAGGTGCTTACACATATGTTTCCATACTCTGATTTTAAAAATTCCCCTGTTATTAAATAAGAAGTTGATGATTTGGTTTTTTTGTTTCAAAATTACTATTGAGAGAGGATTATAATTTTAGTTTTAATATTCCTTGCAGATACCTTTATTTTACATGTATTCTAAGATTCTTACAAATAAGATCCCTAAGTAGGGGGCATACAGTCTCCTTATTGGGGGACATAATGGGTTTTTTGTATAAAATGCTAGTTTGTTGTCTTTAGTTTAGGTGACCAACACTAAGAACAGCATGAAAAAGAAACTAAATAGAGGAACACAGATATGTCATCCATGCCTCCTGATCAATGTTTAAAAAAGTGATAGCAAAGGAGCCAAGAGCAAAAAAGCACAGAGAGTCCCTGAGTAGAAAAGGAGGAATTAGCAGCTGTTTTATCACAAAGAGCATCACATAAATAAGTGGGCTGTTATTTCAGATAGGCCTACAAAGCACTTGACAACTTGATAAATAAACCATATTCAGGGATCATTTCATCTGTCATTGTAAAGTAGCTATCCCAGAGTGAAAATGAGACAGCTATTTTAATGGAGCTGGACAGCTGTTTAAAATATAAAGGAAAGTATGATCTTGTATCCACTGGAAACTGGAAGGAAATCGTGTAGCCTATAACTTCTTAGTGAATTTAATTTGGGAAAAGGTTCTAGATAGACAGGTCCACATCATCATGGCTTAGATTTCCCTTTCCCTCTGTCAATAAAACTGTTGCCTTGGAAAGACTTATGTAAAAATGACCTAAAGCCATCCCCTTGCTTATTAGTAAGTCTTATACTTCGTTTCATTTGTTCAAAGATTTGGAGTTCAGAAACCCAAACAATTAGAATCAATTGAAAAATACTGATCAGAACTTCCCTTTGCATGAGTATGACACTGGAGTTTTTTTTTCTGAGTTAATTGTATGGGTATGGGCATTAATATTTTTCAGCTATTTCCTGGCCGTCCACCTGTGGTGAAGTTATTGGAAACTTTACAGGAGTGGTTGGTCAGCCTTCCTCTGGACAAAATCCCTTACAATGCAATCCTGGACCTGGTCAATAACAAAATGCGGGTAACTTCTAACTTTATATTCTAAACTAAGAGGAGATGCATTCTAGCCAGGGAGATGAGAGTACTGCCCTTAAGGTCCTGATCCTTAGTTCAGGTCTGACATCTGTAGAGCAACTCTCCAACCTAATCCACAGGCCATGAAAACATGGCCTAGATTCTACAAGTTAGAAGGAAGAAAAATGTTTTGAATATACTAAGCTTTGGCTTTCATGGAAGATTAAGAAAGTCTCAAATATACTGATAGTAATGGGTTTAATTATATATTCCTTCTCCTCCCCACCCCCCCACCCCCAGCCCCAGCCAGATTTATTCCCTTGTCCTTGGGGGATAAGACCCATAGTTTGTTTGTATTCCCAGGATGATTTTGTGTCTTTTCCCCCAACAAGCTGGTTTGATATTGTGAGTATCTTAGCATCATTATCAACATTAGGACAGTTCAGTGAAAACAAAAGTAATAGAATGTTTTGTGTCATAAGATTCAATAAGCTTAAGGAACCTTAGAGGCCATGTAGCCCAACCCCCTTATTTTACAGACAAGGAAATGCAGACTTAAGAAGGAAAATGATTTGCCCATAATCACACAGTACACAGAGTAGGGATTGAAACCCAGGTCTTCTGAAAACCACCAAATATCTTTTCAGTAGATATATCTCAATTTTGTATCTTAATGTAAATGGAAAATTAATTTCATTTAATAAATAAGTAAATTTTAAAATCTGTATTTGACTTATTTGAAGCAGCCTCACTAGTGCAGAATATGATTTAAGTAGCTAGTACACTTTCAGAGAAACTAGAACATTGCATTTAGAATTGAATATTTGTTGAGGCTTAAGAGTTTCCTCATTTAGGGGCTGCTAGGTGTCACAGTGAGTAAAGCACCAGCCCCTGAGTCAGAAGGACCTGAGTTCAGGTTCTGGCCTCAGACACTTAACACCTACACAAAAAAATCCGGCCGTATAACCTTGGGCAAGTTACTTAACCCCAAATGCCCTCCAAAAGGCAAAAAAAAAAAAAGTTTCCTCATTTAGTTGGTATTCATGTAGAATTTTTCATCATTTACTCTTACTCTTCTAGATAAATGATTTCTTTATTGCCAACAAAATATGTTAATAATTTGAATGAAAAAAAATACCATATTTGCCAAAATGTCCACATAATATGCATTAGTTTTCTAATTAGCCTTTTCTTCTTGTAGCTCTTATTAATAAGGTACTTTGCTCAGTTACTTTACCCAGTAAATTTTGTCAGTTTCATTAATCAGTGTTTAGAGTTAAAAATGAAAATCTATTTTCTGCCTTAATGCACCTGCAAAGTATCTTACAGGTTTAAGTTCTGAGCAATGTTTGCCATTACACTAATTTGAAATGTTCAACAGAACTATAATGCAGTATATCATGAGGTTTTATACAAAAATATGTACCATTTAATAAAACTTGTATAAAAAGAGGAAATTAATGATAGTGAAATAATTAGACTAAACTTTAACTGTTGAAGTATTCAAACTTCCCTTAAAAGAATGTATTAGCATAGTTAATATTCTTAATTGAAGGAAAAGACATTTAACAATTCTCTTTTCATAGCCATGGTTTCTCAATTATTATAATTTTATTATTAGGCTGTTATAATGTTTACTCATTAGCTTGCTTTTTTAAAAGTTTGACATAATTTAGTACCTCTGTCTGGGGATTTTATTATGACTGTGCTTTGTATTTATTTTTCCTCTATGTTACATGAAATCTAAGAGTTATTATAATCTGTTGAGGCAATAGTAATATCTTTCAGAAATGATACTGTTACTTTAGTGAGATATATACATATGTGTGATACATCTTAAGGCCTAGTGATAGAGAACAAATCATTTCTCTGTATTTTGAAGACTGTTGGTGATATAACTAAATGTAGATTAGTATCAGTTTGGTTTAAAAACAAAACATACATTATAAATTCTCTTTCAGATTTCTGGAATATTTCTAACTAATCATGTCAAATGGGTTGGATGCCAAGGAAGCAGACCAGAGTTAAGGGGTTACACTTGTTCTCTTTGGAAACTTTTCCACACTTTAACTGTCCAGGCAGTGGTTCGTCCAAGAGCTCTGGCCAACACAGGTATGTGACAGTTACAAATTAATTGATTGTTGACTATAACCATAACTTAGGGAACAGGACCTATATTCATTTGACTATCAGAGCATCAGAAAATTAGGCACAGTTCTTTTGTTCCCAGCTTAGCTTGGATGGATGATCATTAAGTTCTTTTGGCAAAATTAAAATTAAGTTCTTTTGGCAAAATTAAAATTCAGGCTTTAGGAGTTCTGGGATGAATTGAATTTCTGCTTCTATCCAGTGCTATCATGAACTTGACAAGCCTGGGAGAAGGAAGTTACAAAGAAGAATGACAGAGACTTGGGATGGCTTGTCTGTGCCTCTTTGTGAGTGACATTGTATTCTTGAAGGGTCAGTAAAATGAGGAGAAATACAAAATTCCAAAGCCAGTTTGAACAATATTTTTAGGAAAGAGTCAACCAGCACTTACATGCTAATAACAGCTGGCATTTCTGTGGCCTTTTATAGTTTGCAAAGCACTTTATATGCATTATTTGTTGAGCTTCAAGTAATTTATAAGGTGAGTAGTAGAGGCATTATTATTCCCATTTTATAGCTGAGGAAGCTGAGGCCCAGAGAAGTAAAGTGACTTACTATTTCATATCTTCTGATTGGTCTTCTTTCCTCAAGTCTTGGTCCAGTCCATCCTGCACACAGCTGCCAAAATGATTTTCCTAAAGTTCAAGTCTGACTGTGATACTACTCTACTCAATAAACTCTAGTAGTTCCCATGAAATCTGGGATGAAGTATAAACATGCATCCATTCTATGTTCTGGTCAAAGTAACTGGCTTACTGTTCCTTAGAAACAGCACTCCTTTCCCCATCTACCTGCCTTTGTACTGTCGGTCCCAAATGCCTCCTCACGCCTCCTCACGTCTACCTCTTTAATTCCTAATGTCTTTCAAGACTCAGCTTAAGCACTACCTTCTACGAGAAGTCTTTTCTAATCCTGCTAGCTATTGGTGCCTCCATCCTCCTGCCCCCGTCACTTTGTATTTTGTGTATACCTGTATATATACATGTTGCCTCCCCCAGTAGAATGTAAGCTCTTGGAGGGCACATACTTTACTTTTGTCTTCCATCCCCAGTTTCTAGCATGATGTCTGGAAAAATGGTAGGTGGCCAATAAATTGTTGCAAATTGATTTATTGATAGATTATATGTTGAGCAATTAATTCATTGAAGAAAGTTCTGGATTTCATGGATTTGGGATTTTGTTGTCAGCTTCTCAGTTTATAGTAATTCCTGACAGACAAAGGAATATTTCCTTTCTGGCCATAGCTCCCTAGGACTTAGGGCCATTCATCTTAACATTCTGCCTCACATAGAGGTGTAATGGTAATATAATTTGAATTTGAAGATCCCTTTGTGTTGGCAAAAGATAGCAGGTACTTAGCACTTAGTAATTGATCAAGCCTCTGTTGGGGAAACAGAAGGTATTAACTCCTGTCTCCTGTTGCTGATATAACAGGAAGGGGTTAGCTGAAACAGCTAATGCTTTGTGTATATAAGGAAAAACCCTAGGAAGAGACAGTCAGAATTTCTTGGGACAAGAACCTGGAGGCAGAGCAGCTACAGAAGAGAGAATAGAGAACTGAGCCAGAATTTCCTGAGAACTTGTGGTGGAGCTTCTTCTGAACAGGAGCCCAGGAGTCCCCTTCCCCAGACTGGATAAAGTGATTCTGATTCTTTGAACAAGACTAAAGAAGCATGACTGGGATGCAGGGACTTTATCTGTTTGTGGCTTGGTTGAGCCTTAAATTCCTGGGAGCAGAAATTGTGAAGGATTTGAAATGGACTGGACCCTATGAACTTCAGTGTGGAGCAGAACCTACCCAGAGAGCTGGACAAGGAACTGGGAGCTATATGCCATTGAACCCAGGTGACAATCTGGTGAATCCATGTAGAATCTGGGACCATGGAAGTGGATCCAGGAAATCTGAGAACTGGCCCCAAGTCAAGATGAAAAGACCTCTCCTTGGGTACTGAGTAATGACGAAATTGTAGTTTACAATTTCTTGTAGGGGTTTGTATGTTTTCTAATGATTGTACTTAGTGATTAATGTTACTTAGTAATTGATTGCTGAATAAGTGACTGATTGAGTTAATCTAGTGTGCCCCATGAGTGGAAGACTTTGAATACTGTAGTTTGAGATGATTGTTCTTTGTTCTAAATATTGTGACCACTTTGGCGAAAACTATGTGGCCATTTTAGTGATAAGTCATTGTGAATGCTATATTTTGATTCTCTGTGATGAGTTGTAACATTGTGAATGTTGTACTTTGATTTACTGGGAATGTTTTGCTTTGATTTGTTATGGAATAGAGTGTTCGCTATACTGTGTAATCAGAACCTGAAAAGCTGTTCACAGT
The DNA here is from genome assembly GCF_028583685.1 of Petaurus breviceps papuanus. Taxonomy (NCBI): domain Eukaryota; kingdom Metazoa; phylum Chordata; class Mammalia; order Diprotodontia; family Petauridae; genus Petaurus; species Petaurus breviceps. The sequence goes on from NW_027187234.1 coordinate 71,827, forward strand.
AGCATTCTTCTGGAAAGCTGCTCATGCATGGCATTACAAGAGGTAGAGGTTTTTCTAAGACTTGATTCAAGAAGAATTGCATAGAACAAAGAGTTGAGTCTTCCAGGTGAGACCTTGTGGGGTTCATACCTCCTCCCAAACAGAAACTGAAAATATCATTCATTCAACTCCTTCTTGTTCCTTACACAATTGCTCTCCATCTTTCTACTCAAGTCCCAACTAAAATCTGACCTTTTGTAGGCACCTTTCCTGATTCTTCTTAATTCTAGTGCCTTCCCTCTATTGATTGATCATCTCCAGTTTATCCTGAATATAACTGTTTGTACATAGTTGTTTATATGTTGTTCCCTCTGTTAGATTGTGAGCTCTTTCAGAATAAGGACTGTCTTTCACATTTCTTTGTATCCCCAGTGCTTAGCTTAACATAGTGCCTGGCACAGAGTAGGCTATTAAGAAATATTTATTGAATGTCAAAGCTAGATACTGAGAATATAAAGACAAAATAAAAGTAGTTCCTTTCCTCAGAGAGCATAACATTCTGTTGGGGTGAAGCAACATATACACAGATAATTAAATAGAAATTCCAAGCAAAATAAGTGTGGCTATGCAGGACTAGAAATTCAAGGGATTACAAGAGTCTCATTTTATGAAAGTCAGACTAAGTCTTATTCTAGAACATGAAATTAAAACACAGAAATCCAATTTTTAAGTTAAGAAAGTCCTTCATTTGAGAAAAAGAAATTATTTAGACATGAAACAGTTACAGCATAAGGAAAATAGCAGAAGAATGGCTCAAAGTTATACACTTACAAATACTTATCAGAGTAAACTTGAGTTACTAATTTTCCTTCTCCAGGTTTCCTTCTGTTTTCTCTTTAAATAAGGAAATTGGACACTCAAGATACAGACATGAATGTTATATGTGCAAAGAAAAGATTGATTCAAAATGCCACAAAAAGTTTAAGCTAGTACATTTCAGGGGACCTCTGGGTATTCTTAGAGCCACAGTGGAGCTCAATTTCAATCAAAGTCACATGCTTGTTTTACAGTAAGTTGTCTCCATGAAAAGGCTATTTCTATATCAATACTTTGGATCTAAAGTTCCTGTGAAGGATATACATTTATGCTGTCCTGGTTAGAAACATGCCTAATCATAATAGAAATTCAACTAGTAAAACAAATTTCTATGGAAAACAGAGCAGAAAATTAGCTGTGAGAAATAACTTTTAACTGAGTAGGCACCAGAGGTTTTACAGAGAAAGTTTGTAGTATAAGATGAGAGAACCAAGCAAAGGGGCTGGAGTTCAGATGTTTATAGTAGCATGAGTCACATGGAAAGATACTATACTGACAAGTATAAGTCACCTTTTTAAAAAAAATTAGCCCTTCAGCCATGGTGGATGAAGCATTGGGCCTGAAGGCAGGAAAACCTGAATTTAAATCTGGCCTCAGACACTTAATGGCTGTGTGATCTGCTCAAGTCACTTAACTTCTCTCTGCCTCAATTTTCTTCATCTGTAAAAGTGAGGGTACTAATAACACTGACCTCCCAGGGTTGTTTTAAGGATCAAATGAAATAATATTTATAAATCACTTAGCACAGAGCATGGCACATAGTATGCACTTAATTCAGGATTATTTCCTTCCTTATGCCATGAAAAAAAAATTATAAACTAAAACTGTTTAGTATCTTATCTTCATTTGGTATTGTATCACTATAAAAATTACTGAAGTCCTCTAAAACTGAAGAGAAAATTTTAAAGTAACATTCCAAAGGATCCTCAGTATATGTTAACTTAGTAAAAAAAATTAGAGCAGATATGTGATGAATGTATCTTATACCCAAAGAATTGGGTCAGTCTGAGACAGCCGGATTATGTCTTGGAAGGTTTTTCCTCTCCTTATTGCATGTTTAAATCCTATCTGCTAAAAAGCATGATGCATTCATTCTCTAATCCTCTCCACCACAGGTAGGGTTTTATGGTTCTTGTCCATTTTAAAGATTAGAGTTACCCTAAATTTGCACTAGTTTGTGAGAGAGAGAAAAGAGGAGATTACACAGTGATACATGGCAGATGTTAGTAGAAGATCTAGCTCTCAGCCTGAAAAAGAAAAAAATGAGCCATTTTATGTTTATAGAAGAAAAAAAACATGCAAAGGATATTTTTCTTGGTTGGAGCAGTTTCATAATAAAATGGAAACTTGTTATTGAAAGCTTTTCTAAATTTTCTTTCTATAATACCTTTTAAAATATATGTGTGTGAACATAACTAGTTATGGAAACATGTTTTACATGATTGCACATATGTCACCTATTTGAAATTGCTAATTATTTTAGGAAGGGGGTGGTGAAGGAAGAAGGAAGATAATTTAGAACTTGAAATTTTTTTAAATAAAAGTTAAAAATTATCTACATGAATTAGAAAAAATAAAATGTTATTAAATATATGTGTGTGTATATATATATACACAAAAGTCAAAATATATAGAATATATACAGAAGTGAAAAATTTTGTGACTTCACCATTTCAGTTACTAAATTTAAAAGAATTTCTCAAAAAGTCTACCACATGCTCTTTATTTCCCCTCATCCCTTCCAACTTGTCTTAAATTAGATAATGTAAGAATTATGAACATTAGTAACAAGCATCTTTAAACCTTACTCTCTGTTACATTAATTGTCATCCCTCTAGAAGTATTAAAATTATTTGTAAACTTTAAGAATTTTTCTCTACCTTCCCTAAATAAACATCATACATACACAACCCTTAAAAACCTTGCTTATTAGTGTAGTTCATTTGACTTTAAATTCATGACTTGGATTAAGAAAAATTGTTTTGAAATTATTGTGTAGTATTTCTTTTAATGCTGACACTTAATCTACTTTAATCTCATGGGTCCTTTCTTGGTATGTTTTTATTCAATCTCTAATATTAGATGTTTGAATGGAGATTTCTGTGTTCAATATAGTATTGATTCTCTTACTTTTTATGTATTTTTGTCTCTAGTATAATGTTAATTACTTCCTTTTGACTTTGGAGTTTGTTTTCTTTGAACTTGATTGCATTTCTTTTTGGTTGTTAAATTAGAGAGAGGGAAAAAAGATGGAGAGGGCATTGTTAAGTACTTCTTATGTGCCCAGTGCTATGCTAAGTACTGGAAAATACAAGCAAACAAGACAGTTCTTGCTCTCAATGAGCTTACATTTTATTAGAGGAAGATAATATATAAGGGGAACTACAACTGAAGTTGGTAGTACCAAGAAAATGATGTGGAGGCCTGGTTTTGCGTATAATTATGCCAAAAGCCACCTATCAGTGTGTACCTTTTTGTTTTCATGTAGCCTTTGGCAAATATACTTTTTGTTTATATGATTTGAAGTTGCTGAAATTTTTTCTGATTCAAAGATGTATATAGCCTTGTAAATATTTTCCGGCCTTTTACCTGTTTGATAATCATTAGCACAAAAGTGTTCTCCCTCAAGAAGATATGTGGGTAGCTGAAGAAACTTAAATCAAGTCTTTTTTTATCACTCACATAATAAATAGCAATCAAAAGAAAAGTGACCATAAAACTAAAGTAGTTTTTGAAGACTTTGTGTGCTATTCCAAACCCATTCACATTATATTTTAAAATAATTTTAAAGGGAAAACCATGAATCAGAAAGACCTAACAGTCATTCATGTTTAGTTATGGTGGCCTCCAAAGAAACCTTATAAGCTTTGAGGTGAATGGCATGCATATATCAAGTTAAATATTTGATGAATAGTGATAAATAACTGATTAGTACTAAAACATAAGCATTATGAACAAATGAAACCATAATTCTAATTTTAAAATGAGAAAGTATAATTTAAAATGACAGAGTCAAACAATGATATTTAAACACTATGGCACTTCTCACCAGTTCCCAAGCCACCAGCTGGTAAATAGGACTTTCTTTTTTTGGAGGGGGGAGGGCAGGGCAGGTTAAGTGACTTGCCCAAGGTCACATGGCTAGTAAGTATTAAATGTCTGAGGCCATATTTGAGCTCAGGTCCTCCTGACTCCAGGGTTGGTGCTCTATTCACTGTGCCACCTAGCTACCCCTATAAATCGGACTTTTAAAGATGTATGTTACCCCTTTATGTGCAGTATGCTTAATAGTATTCTATTATTCTCAAGGCATGGATGGGCCTTCCAGAGGGCATTAGGCACTCAGAAAAATCTATTTTCACATTTCTATAAAGATGTTTGTGTGATAGATTTTAAAAGCACATATTTATTCATTGATATGCAGGTTTTCTCAGTCACATTTCAAAATTGCAAAATAAAATGAATTGTTTGACTTTGACATGCTATCTAAAGTGTGCTGGTTTTACTGAAAATGTTTGTCTTTTTCTGCATGACTAGCCCTTCTAGATGAACCAACCAACAAGTATTTATTTAGGATGGCATGTATATTGTGCAGGTAGTCAAGGTGGCGTTGTTCTTACAGGTTTTGAAGATAATCCCCAAGTGGTTTTGCAGATTATGAGACGGTACCTTGAGACATTTTTTGGATGTAGAGAATGTGCTCAGCATTTTGAAGAAATGGCTAAAGAATCCATGGATTCAGTGAAAACTCTGGATGAAGCAGTCCTCTGGCTATGGAAGACACACAACATAGTGAATAACATGCTGGCAGGTATGACAAAAACAACTCTGAGTGAAAACCTTCTGACCCTTCGTAGATGAGAGCTATGACTAGTTAACCAGGCCCGCTGCTTGGTGTGGCCAGAGGGAATCCCTTTTGAGGTGAGAAGTTGAACAAGAGTGTCTTTCACTAATTTTGTAGCAGCCAACTTTGTAAATCACTTGGTGACTAGATAGAATTTTGATTGTCTTTGGTCTGTGGTCTGGTACCACAGTTGTCACATACAGAAGAGCTTCCTGTAAGCATACTTCACAATACCCAATATTAAAGGATGCATGGTCTTCAATTCATCCACCTTTGTTCTCTCCCCTCCTAACCCTGTTCCCCATTTCCACCATTGCCCTGAAAGGAAAAACAAAATTCTTGTTACATACATGTATAGTCAAGCAAAACAAATTTCTACATTGGCCATGTTCAGAAAAATATATGTCTCATTCTGCACTCTGAGTCTTTTACCTCTGTCTGGAGGTGATAGCATATTTGATTATTAGCCCTCTGAAATGAGTTCCTAATCCTTTCAAAGTTGTTTTCAAAGATATCACCAGAGTGATATATTTGTATAAACTGTTCTCTTGTTTGTGTTCACTTCAATCTCTATCAGTTCATATAAGTCTTCCCAGGTTTCTCTGAATCCATCCCCTTCATTATTTCTTACAGCACAATAGTATTCCATCACATTTATATACCATAATTTATTCAGCCATTTCCCAGTTTATTGGCACCCCTTCAAATTCCCATACTTTGCCACCTCAAAAAGAGCTATAAATATTTCTGCATATCCTTAGTGGCCTAAACCAGGGTACAGTTTGATTGCTCCTCCCTCCATTCTGAACTCGGCAAGTTTGTGTCTGAGCAACAATGGACTGCAGCTGGGCTCAGCATCTGCCATCCAGGAAGAAGGGAAGCTCTGCTGGTTCAGAGTGACAGAACTGCAGGCTCTTCTTTGGTGAGGGGTTCTAGTCCTGGTTATTCTTCTGCAGACTTCAGACTGGGCCCAAATCTGGAACTAACACTCCTGCTTTGCTCCTGGTGTCTGAGCTACTCTGCTTTTGCGTTCTTCTGAACTTGTTCCTCTTTCCTCACACCATTTGGGACCTTCTACTGCTTGGGTGGGGGTATTAGTGGGCATGGGCACAGGTCTCCTTATTAGTCTGCCCTGGATCTATGAACCAGAAGTGGGTGGTGTACAACAAAGCTTCCATTCACCCCTGTTCCTGTTATAACTCTAGTCTTTTCATCAGGAATGCTTAGACGTATGCTATTTCATTGAGGGTCCATTTTTTTCTCCCTGTAGGATTATATTCACTTTTGCTGGATAAGTAATTCTTAATTATTTGCCTATATCTCTTGCCTTCTGGTATGGAGGTTCCCAAACTTATTTGGCCTACTGCCTCCTTTAAAAAAAAAATTACTCAGTACCCTCCTAGAAATCTACTTTCTTATTTAAGCCTTTAGTGGTTTTTTTAAAAAATTTGTGTCATTTCAAAAAATTAATTTTTTTAAATGACATCTTAAATTTAGTAATTTATTATAAATTTGTGGGTTTTTTCCTGCATTGATGTTTTGATGGTGCAGTATTGCACATGTAACCATATAGTATCGTATTGTAAACAAGTCATTACATGCACATATTCCTGCCAATGAATGCTGGACTTCCCAGCAATGCTATGACATGCTTTCCTGCCAACACTTGCTTGTTAAGACCTGTCAGTGGATTTGAACTTGCATTTTGTGTGTTTATTTGGAAAACATGTAATCACTGCAACACAACAGATGAAACATGTACGAACAGGTTTTCAATATTTTTTTGTTTTCTATGTTTCCACCACCCCCTTAGTTTTATTCAACTCTCCCCAGTTGTACCCAAAGCTACTACTATCCCCCTGGATTGTTTTAGTGCCTCCCCCCCCACCCCAACAGGGCAGTATCACCCACTTTGGGAACCTCTATATCTGGAATATGTATTCTAAGTTCTTTCTTTCATAGTGGTGACTGCTAAATCATGTGTGATCCTGAATGTGACTACCCAGTATTTTAATTCTTTTTGACTGCCAGAAGAATTTTTTCTTTGACCTGAAAGCTCTGGATTTTATGTTTCTGCGATTTTTCATTTTGGAGTTTCTTTCAGGAGATGACTATTAGATTCCTTCTCTTTCCATTTTGCTCTCTGGTTCTAACAGGGGTGAGGAACCTGTGACCTTGAGGCCACATGTGGCCCTCCAGGACCTCAAATATAGCCCTTTGAACAAATCCAAACTTCGCAGAACAAATCCCCTTAATAAAAAGATTTGTTCTGTAAAACTTGGACTCAGTCAAAAGGCCACACCCAAGGACCACGTGTGGCCTCAAGGCTGCAGGTTCCCTATCCCTGTAAGAGATCTGTAAACAGATTTAGGCATATTTAAAGAATCATAGATTCTTTCTATAGGGGCTTTCTTTTAATATTTCTTTAAATAAGATGGCTAGATTTTGGTCATGACTTTCAGGTAGTCCAATAATCCTTAAAGTTTTCCCCCTTGATCTATTTTCCTTTTAGTTGTTTTTGTTATGAAATACATTATGCTTTCTTCTACTTTTTCAGCCTTCTGACTTTGTTTTAATATTTCTTATTGTCTCATGGGACCCTTTTATGGATCTGAGGTTGCCCCAGTATGGATCTGGGACCCTTTCTTGCCATGATTCACAGCCTCCTCTGCTACTCTGCCATCTTGGCTCCCAGTCCCACATTATTTTACTGGTATAGCTTCCAGGGAATAAGAAGTTTGCATCAACAAACTGACTGGGAACCACAATAAAAAGAGAATGAAAAAATAGGATGACTTAAGCTGCTCAGATCAGTTGTTTTGGGGCAGATAAAAGAGCCCTATACTGGAGTCAGGAGATCTGAGTTTTTGTCTTGGCTGCACTGCTAATTTATTATGCAAACTTGGGTGAGTCACTTCTTTTTGGGCCCTCCTTTGTTCATCTGCCAAATGAGGAGGTTGAATTCTAGGTGATCTCTAATGTCCATTCCAACTCTGAAATTCTATGATTCTTTAAATATGCCTAAATTGAATGTATCCAGAGTAGAATCATTTTAAATGAGTCTTATTAGACTGAGAGTTCTTCAATCTTGTCATTTGGTGAAAATGTTAGAAATCATAGGATCATTTGTTAAAATAGTAATATAATGAAACTAGGTTTGCAATTTCAGATCCCATATGGGCCACTTGACTCGATGGAAGGAAAGGTTCTATTCTGAAATCCTACATGCCACATTTAATCCCATCAAACCTTCTAAATACAGGTCCTTGGTCACAAAGGGAGACCATGTGGGAGAGTATTGAACCCAAGGCAGTTCATCCCTACTAATAGAAACCTGGGTTAAAATATTCATTCTGCTGACAGTGGGGTTCTGGTATCCTTCCTCATATCGGATGGATAGCACAGTAAGGCAAACTTTATTCATACTAAGACACAGAACAAGATTTCTTAAGTGTCGTCTCCTAAAAGAGAGGTTTTTCATTTCTGGCCAAACCAGACATTGTTCTTAGAAATGTAAGCTTGGTTCTCTCTTTGGTGCCATGTCTGACATGTCTACTCCCAGACGACAGCAGCAGTGCTAACTTTAGGCAGAAACAGCTTTGGAGTACATTCATCAGAGATACATCACTGACCTTGTCTAAAACTAAGTAAGAATGTATATCCCCAAGGAGATATAATGTCTTCTCTAGTAGCCAAGTGTATCTCTGAGCAAATATAAAGCTGACTCAACATAAATAATTTTCATTAAGATCAAATTAAAGTTTTCTTTCATATATAGAGCCCACTAAAGCAGTGATCTTCAGAAAGTATTACTTATTGAACAGGATGCATATTCTTAGTTAACATTTAAACTACTTCTAAATCAATACTTGATTAAAATTTGGCTTAAAATAATTCCACTGGCAAATAAATCTTCATAGAAGATGGATGGAAAACAACACTAAAATACTGGCTTTTATTTAATCCATTGTATTACAAAAACATAAGTAAAGCACTAAAGAAAATTGGTTTCTGTTTGCACTTAATACCTGGATCAGGATATGTAGCATTAGTTACAATTTACATATGTATTACTACTGTTTTGTCCACTATCAGCACTAGCTTGAAAAAGCTGTCCCTCTGACTAACAGTTATTCCTGACTGTTTTTTCAATACTAGGGAATTGTCTTCACTGATTTCAAAGAGTACTGAAAAGTTCTCAAGGAAAAAGTAAATTTAACTCATTTTCTAAAAAGTAAATCTCTGTCCATCAGCATTGTGATGAAATAATGTAAGAATGTCTACGAAATTAAGTAAACAGCAACAAATTACAGTAGAAAGGGGCAGAGAATCACTGATCTAATAACAATATCTACTGAAACCATACTTTGTAATTTAGCTTCAAGTAATGAATCAGTGTTTTAGTAAATATTCATTAAGCACCTTTTACAAGGCGTTGTAGAGGATCTTTATAGATTTTTATCCAGCACATGTTTTTAAAGTACTACTTGAATTTTTTCTGGTAAAAGAAAAGGATAGCCTTGATTTGATGTCTTCTGTCGATTTTTTGTTTCCCTTTCTCTTCCTGTAGGCCAGCCAAGTGAAGATCCCAAATTTCCAAAGTTTCCGTGGCCAACACCAGATCTCTGCCCAAGCTGCCATGAGGAAATTAAGGGCCTGGACAGCTGGAATGAAGTACAAGTGCTGACATTCTTGAAGCATCATTATGGCACCAAAAATATCTTAAATAAATATGCTGAAGATCAGGATGAGCCTAATGAAATCATATTAGAAACCAAACAGGAGTCAAAAGATGCTATCCTGAAGAAACCAAATGGAAACCAAGAGCTGAATCTGGATCTGCCAAATGTTTTGGACCCCAAATCTCATATTTTAGATAAATTAAATAATAGACCTGACAGAGATAAAATTGAACATCCATATGAATCTAAAATTCATATAGAGGCCAAACAGTCTGGGTCTTTCTTAGGGACTGGCTTTTCCAACATTGACATGAGCCTGTGTGTTCTATTATATGTGGCATCATCCATCTTTTTAATGATAATGTATTTTTTCTCCCGAATGAGATCCAAATGGTGGAAAGTAAAGTATTATCGTTCACCAGTATAAAACATTTTTTAAAAAATTATTATTATTGTTGATAAATCAAAGACAAAGTTTCTTTGTAAATGTCAAATTGTCAGCACCGGATGAAGCTTTAATATTTATGATCAGGGATTTTATGCCGTGGTAGAATTGGGTTTCAAACTACATTTTCCTCATTCTATATTCAATTACTCATTATATGAATGTCCTGTCTTGCAAAGAAAAAAGTATTGGTCCTTTCCATGGCATTATTTGTATGTTTCATATCATTCGATTTTTGCCTCTTTTAAGGACCTATAGCATAAAAATTCTTTGTTCACTCTTCCATGTTTTAGAAAGAAAAAATTAAGTACTATCCCACATATTTAAAATATTTCCCATTAAGGTTTTTATATCCTAAATTTTTTACACAGTATGTTTCTTTGTTGCTCATTTGCCAAGACTTTGTTTTTATATTTGGAGAAGCACATATTAATATTTTCAGTGGTAACAGTCAAGCATTTTTGGTCCATTTTATGGTATAGTCTGCATCTTAGAAGGAGAAGGGTAGATGTTCATCTTTTTGGATGCTGAAAATCACCTTCTAAAATGACATTTCCTCGAAGTTTGTGGTAATCTGATTATACTTTGTTCTTCCTGAGCTGTTCCCACATAAATTAGAGGGAACTCTTGCTAGAGATAGAGCATAAAACCTGAAAAACAAACAAGATCATGTTTGAATTATATTGGTGATACCTCAGAGCAAGTGATTCCTTGGGAAGCAGAAGAAAAGTCCTCACTTATTTCTCTACTTTGAAGGTTTCTGATAGCAATTGTCTGTAAGACATATGAATTGGTGGTGATTTTTTTCATTCAGTGAATTTCAAGTAAATACACACCTAGCAAATTTGTTTTGTGAAAAAACAAAACCATTTCTTACTTCATTCTTTGAGGTTAAATTATTTGGGTTCAGAAAAAAATAGATCTTTAAAGACATGACTCTGGGTGGGTTGGTTTTTTTTTTTTCCAACCTGTTCATAAGAAATATGTGAGCAAGTGAATGCTTTTAAGGTCTCTCCATCCTGTGATTGTCCTCTTTGTGTGAGTGGATTCGAGTCTTGCCTGGATTCTGCTCATGTTCAGTAATATTGTTAATGGAATAAAGAGTTATTATTACAGTGTCACTGTGATTTGGACCATTGCGGTGTTTCTGTTACAGAGTCAGTTTAGAGCCAAGAGACTTGACAGAAGTGTACTTTAAAATAAAAGTTAGAAGACCAGATCTTTGCCAAGGAGATGGAAAACAGGCAAGTTGCCATATCCATCTTTTAATAATTAAATAAGAAATCTACTTAGGTTTATGCCAGCGTTAAGTTATTAAATTAGCTTTTATTAGATGTTACTTTTATTATCTAAACATCTTATCAAGCACTGTGATTAAATGACCTTTCTCTTAATTTGAGTGGAAATTTCCTGTTTTACCATTGTGTATATAAAGTGCTAGAATATTACAACACAATATATGGACTTCTACAAAGGGACTTCTCCTCTAGTAGGGAGGAGTGGGAACTCATTTGAATATTATTGATCTTGACCAAAAGGCCAAGAAGCAATCATTTTAATATTATTCGTTACTTTGAGAACATAGTGAAAGTGGAGCTAGTAGTGTCTGGAAAGGTGAAATATGTTCATTGGATCTTATTGGCTGCCAGTCTTTGCTGCCCTTTAAATAGATCAGGAGAGAGCAAATCATTCTAACAGGACACCCTCTGCTGCTGGAATTTGAAGGGAATTCAAGAGGAAACCCAGTTCTGAAGTTTAGAAGGACAGCTGGTCTGTTCTGAATGCTGGAAATAAAACTGTGCTAAGGGTTGGATTCCAAGATTTTTAAATGGTGTAGCCATTTAGAGTTTGTGGACTATGTTAGGGACTATGTTAGGCTGAAAGATCATAGCAAATGGGCTGAGTTTCACCTCAAAGGAGAGAAGCAACCTTATATGTCTTTAGGAAGTATCCTAGGCTGGTGACCTTCAACAGAGATGGATAAAGGAATAGAAATCAAGAGCCTAGATATGAAAATGGAAGACCATCTCTAAGTCACTAGAAACATGACTGCATTAAGTCTTGTATCATTTTTTTAATGTTACCTTTTCTCTTAATTTGATAATTATTCCTAACCACCATTTTCTCACTTGGATTAAGGGAAGGAAAGCTTGCTAGTAGCAAAGGAGGGTCAGTTAGACCAGTGAGTATTTCTTAAAGTTAAGGAGTGGACTGGTGATAGTGGAAAAAAAGAAGGAAGAAAACCATTGAGGCAGAGATTTTGGGATTATGAGATTAAAAACTAATGATTCCTTAGCCTCACAGGGAGATTTTTTCTATCAGCACATATCCATCTCTAGTGTTGAGTCAGAGGAAAATAATTCCAAAAGAACAAAACTTTCAGAAGGCATGTATAGGCTGTTGAAAAATAAGGGAAAGGGAGGGTACACTAAAAGATCTCTAAGGTCCCTTTTAATTCTGAGATTCTTTAAACCATGGCATATAGTAAGTTATTCAAATCCTTGTGTGTTTAAAATTTTGAAGTTTTATCCTTTTTGAAATTAAGCTTAAACTATATCATAAATTTAACTCCATTTTAATAAATATCTGACTTCATGATATCCCCATCCTCACCTCTGCCAAAATTCTGCCTAATGTTTTGTATTTTATTTTAAACAGGGACATAGCATTAGGATTTTGAAAGCAGAGTGGCATTTGTAGGGAAAACTAACATTTTCTGTAAAGTAGGGAACAGGTACCCAAAGGAAAGTTTCTGGAGTAGCTTTAAAAGGCCTTCATAGCTTTTGATTTGTCAACAAAATCTTTATCTGGAGACAAAGATGTATTAATTTTTTTTAATGATTTTGGAAGTCAGTGCTTTTTTTTTCTACTTTTGTTATTTTTTTATATGGTAACTGACTAAAGGATAGCCTCTTGGTGTTTACAAGACCATTTTGAAGTTCATTTCATTGTTAAAACTTCAGGGCAGTGGGCAGTTTTAGTGAAAAAGAAAAACCTCAACAAGATGTTTATTTGCACAAATATTGCCAACTTTTGCTTCATGGTTTCGCTTTTTACTAGATTAGAAAGATTGTTTGAAAAAGAAAGCAAGAACCTAAACAACTCCATCTCTCTTATTAGAGGGTATAATATGAATCTCATCCATTCCACTGTCAGTGGAGGAGGGGCTTTGAATGATCTTGATATATTTCTGTTGTGTATCAGATTTGTTCTTCCAATCTCTATGTCTCCTGGTTCCATAATGGGAGGTTCTAATTGTTGTAGTATGTAAGGGTCAAGTATTAATTTTGGGGAGGAAAGAAATGGATGAACATAAAATGTACAAAGTAAAATATTTAGTCCAAAAATATTTTCTGGTTCATGCTTGAATTCCCTTTTCTTAAAATAGCTTCCTTTTAAGTGTATTAATTAGAGGTGACATGCTGCCCAATAATAGGGCTTTTTTAAAGTTATTTTGCTAAAAGCCCTTAGGATTCAAAGTGAGCATTTAAATTTCATAGTATCATATTGTAAAGTTAAAATAGTTTGAGGGATAAGTTTATGTCCTTTCGAGAGGTGATGAAAAGAGTTTTGACACAGAACAATAAATGTGAAATTCACATTCAGGGAGGGAGCCAAATTATTTCTTATCTCTAGTGTCTGTTATGGGAGGAGTTACTGTGCCAAGAGAACCAAAAATATTTTCTCGATTCATTTTAAACTACAAATGGTATACTACAGATAATGCTCGTGTTTGAAATTGATGTTAGTATTTTTTAAAATTGCTGGGGTATATTTTCTAAGTCTAGAGATAGCATAAAAAGTTGTTGAAAACTAATAAATATATTTCATTAATTTAAATGCTTATTTATTTTTAATGGAAAGATTTTGCTGAAAAGCCAACTGATAAAATATTGATGTTATTTCTTTCTTAACACAGAAAAGACCCATTTTGTATTGAATTGGCTAACTCTACTGTATACGTTTTTGAAATAAAGAAGTCTGACATTTTAGAGAGTTGTTATTGCTATTTTCAAAAGTGAAACCAGCTCCGATAATGAGCATACAATTTTTATTCTTATTTCAAACTCCCCTTCCAAACACCCTTTTGGCCAGCAGCCATCCTAAATTCTGAAATTCATTCTCCTCATCAGGAATGTACCTTAAAGTATGTCTGGAAGATCTGCCTGCTTTCGAAGACTCTTGGGTATCAGATTAAAACTGGATTTCATTTGCTTGAGACTGAACTCTTTTGAGAAAGTTACAATACAATGCAGATATAATATACCTCATTTTATACAATATTTTCTTAAAATTTTATTTTAAATTGAATTGTATTTTAAGTGCACTAGGGGACTTGCTATTTAAAGGAAACCTATAGTCAGTCTTCTTAATGAGAAAATTTTCACCCACACCTTAACAAAATTAATAGTTCTGAATTTTTTAAAATGTATTGATTTTTCCTCAAGTGAGGCACACACCCTGTATTTAAGACTGGTTCCAGATTTATCATTCACCAAATCGATCCATTTCCATTCAACAAATCTTGGATGAAGTCCAAAGCATGTACAAGAGAGAAAGATTTTCTCTTCTAACTGTTACATGTAGTGTAACAATGTAAACTCCTTGAAGGCAGGCACTGTCATTTTTAGGGGAAAAATTATTTGTACCCACAGCACTTAGTTTAGTGCCTTACATATTAATTAATGTTTGAATTTAATCTTTCATTATTCCATAAATTGCACATGCAGTGGAACTTCTTGCTAATGTAGGGGTGGGTAATCAAAAATTTTCATTTTGGTTTTGGAATGTCTTCTATCACTTTTCACCATGGAATTGCTTTTTGTCTTATGTTTAAAGAAGCTAATATAAAATACATTTGCCCTCTGTGGATTACTAGTGGCAAAACAGATTGAAAGAGTGATGATCTTAGAAGGGAGTAAACAGTTTTCAATAATGAAATATTGTTGGATAATCATAACCTGACTAATAAAGGCATATAGTGTAGTGGGAAAGGCACTGGCTTTACAGTCAAATGACCAGGGTACAAATCCTGACTTCTACTATAATTACCTATGTGACCTTGAGCAAAGCACTTAATAGCCATGGTGCTAACTATATCTAAAATCTCTTCCAAGTATAAATCCAAAGGGGCAAAAGAAAAGAAGAGTGAAAGTGGGAGAGAGTGAAGATGAGCAGGAAATTCCCTCAAATAAAATTGTGAGGTTATCATCTATCAGGGAGTACCAACATGATGGAGATTGGACCTAGGACAGTGCAGGAAGCTTGGTACTTCCTCTACCAGTGTATATTGACATCTTCTTTTAAACTTAGAGCTTCCTCTAACAACTGAAGTGTTGTGACTTGCCTAATGTCACACAGTATTTGGAGTAAGACTCGAACCAATGCCATCCACTATTTCATGTTGCTTCTGGATGCTGGCAACAGAATATTACAATTCTGAACTCAAACATGATCATGGAGTCCGAGCCCTGAGCAGTTACAGGACTTGCAAAGATAACAGAAAGCTTTCTTTCCACAAGAGAAATACACCCAGTATTCCCTTTGCTAAAATAATTTCACAGTTGCAACTGAATAGAAATCATCCAGTCCAGTCACATCATTTTACAAATGTGAAAAGTAAGACCTAGAGAGAGGCAGTGACTTGTCCAAGGGAATTCTTCCAATAAGTGGTGGAATTCAGACTAACACTCAAGTCTCATTACCAGCCCAGTTTTCTTTCTGCTAAATTTTGCTCTCTGTTTGGGGTCCTTCCAGTTTCCTTTGACTTCCCTTCCTCAACTGAGGAGACTTAGTTCTCTGGAAGGAAGAAGCAAGAGCCTTTGGACTTTGGGACCTAAGGAAATTTTTAACATGAGGTGGAAGGAATCCAGGGATGAGTATTCCACCAGACCTTTTCTTCCTGGATAGAACTTGGGGTGGGAGGGTAACGTGTGAATATGCTAGTTAAGAGGCAACATTTGGGGAAAGTAAGTGGAAAAAGCTATTGACATAGTTCAAGTTCCACCTCCAACATTTATTTGATGTCTGATCATGAGCATTACCTTTCAACCTGTTTGCTCATTGGTAAAATTGGAATAGAAGCAGCTAGGTGGCACAGTGGATAGGGTGCTGGACCTGGAGTCAGGAAGACCCGAGTTAAAATCTGGCCTCAGACACTAGTTATGTGACCCATGGCAGGGGTCATTTAACCCTGTTTGCCTCAGTTTCTTCATCTAAAATGAGTTGTAGAAGGAAATGGCAAGTCACTCCAGTATCTTTGCTAAGAAAACCCCAAATAGCATTACAAAGAATCGAGCACGACTGAAATGACTGAACAATAAGGCATTTATTTTGTGATATGTAAAGTTGTATGTATTAGCCTCGAGTGGGAAGGGAAGGATTTCAGAAAGGTGCCTTGTAGGGTCATTTATGCAAATTATTCAGCAAAAGCGCATCTACTCACTAGTGTTCTTTGCTTTCATTTTATTTTATACTTATATGAATTGCTGTTTTATTCCTTCCCACCCAATCCTCCCAGACTTCGCTCCTTGAGCACAGGACTTGACTATGACTTAATCGTCATATAAAATTCCATTTGGTTGCACAACCCCAGTAGATTTTAGGAGGAAAAACTCTTTCTTGGGGACTGAGTGGAGAAGGAGAGAGAGAGAGAGAGAGAGAGAGAGAGAGAGAGAGAGAGAGAGAGAGAGAG
>NW_027187234.1:88356-157274 GCF_028583685.1 Petaurus breviceps papuanus
GAGAGAGAGAGAGAGAGAGAGAGAGAGAGAGAGAGAGAGAGAGAGAGTAGGAGGGGGAAGGAGGAAGAATTTTCTGAGTAAGGCTCTATTAACCCCAGTCTAAGTTTATCCGCAGTCTAACTTTAATCTCTCTCAAGGCCCTCCTAAACAACATTATATGTGGGTCACTCCGTGGCCTCCAGGTACTTTCATTAGCTCCGGTCGAAGAAGACAGGAAAGCAACAAAAGCGATGGAGCTGTCAGGACCTCCATAACCTTTACACTTTGTAGGAGCGGTCTCAGCATTGTGGAATAATCTGGGCTCCAGACCTGCCTTGGAGAGGTGGTAGTGGCATCTCCCTGTCCCACTGGAGGTATTTGCCAAACCGGTAGAGAGTGATAATCTCTTTTAGCGCTTGGGCCCCTTGAGCCAGGGAAGGTCTCCATCAAGTCGGTCAGCGAGGGAGGTTAGGAGCGCACTTCTAAGTATAGCAGCGGAGGCTTTTTACGGCACTAGAAAGAAGGCTAGGTTGCAGAGAGGCTCTACGGTAGGGGGCGAGGTCCAGAGGTTAAAAAAAGACAGAGATGTTCCTTTTTTCGGCTGATCAAAAAACCAACCTAGCACAAAATGACTGAGCCTCGGATCCTAGATCCTGGTCGGGAAAGTGAGCTGGGAGGTTCTCTACCCCTCGCTGAGTCAGCTCGGGCTTTATCCGTGACATTTCCTAGGATGCTTAGGGATGGTCTCTTCCTCCACAGCAGTGGTGGCCAGAGTTTGTTCTGCTGCTTAGGATAAGCGGGAAGCACATTGTCTAAAATAAAAGAATAAGGCAACAGGATGAAGATAACGATATATAACTAGCATCTGTGCAGCGCTTTAAGTTTGTAAAAATGTTTTGCACATATTACCGCATTTGATCCTCAAACAATTCTGTAAGATACGTGTTATTATTACAGATCCTATTATACGCTGTTGCAGATGAGGAAGCTGCGATTGAAAGAGGTTGAATGACTTGCCCAGGCTCCCACAGCTAGTAAGTATGTGAGGCGAAATAAATGGAGGCTAGGCCTTAACAGGAAACGCCGCACCTCCGGTGCTAATCCCTCCATCCCCCCAAAGACTACCTGTTCATTAGTGTCACTCGAGAGGAAGTTTATGTACCAGAGTAAAAAGAGCAGGAAGATGTGGAAGCCGGGCTGGGAACTGGCTCGGAGCGAAGTTGGGAAGCCTTTATTCCTCACGTCCATGACCCAGTCCCACAGGTTGGAAATTCGAATACCGAGAAGAAGACATAGCATTTGGGGCCATCCACACAAGGTTCCAGACACGAATAAAGGTCAGTAACCTGGAGCTCCGCATTTCAACTTGCCAGGTCTCTGTGGAAGACTTTGTATGCCTAAAATGAGTCTTTC
Source organism: Petaurus breviceps papuanus (assembly GCF_028583685.1). Taxonomy (NCBI): domain Eukaryota; kingdom Metazoa; phylum Chordata; class Mammalia; order Diprotodontia; family Petauridae; genus Petaurus; species Petaurus breviceps. Next base: position 89,749 of record NW_027187234.1, read on the forward strand.
AAAGAGAGGGCTGGGGGCGGGCAGTCCTTCGGCACCCCGAGAGTCAGTACAAGGGCGGAGCATTGGGCGGGGTCAGAACTAGGGGCGGAGAGCAAGGCCGCGTGGGTGCCTCCCTCTAGCACGCTGGACAGCTCCTTTCCCAGAGCCTTCGGGCCCGCGGTTTTGTTAAGCTGAATGCATCAACGGAGTTGGCCCCTGGGGAGAACGAGGGGCGTCTCCGACGCTAGCCCTTACTCCCTCCCAACTCCCACCCCCGCTCACTGGCCCCCTTCCCACTGCCCGCCCTCCCCAGCTTAGCCCCTAGCCCTGGCCAAGCGCACATTGAGCCTCTAGGTCGCCACAGAACGGGCTGGGTAAGACGTCTCCTCTGTCCTTCCAACTCAGCCTTCGGAAACCAGACCCCGGGCCGCAGCAGGGTATCAGAGATGCTGCTCGAGCCGGACCCCGAGCGGGACAGGGAGAGGCCCGGAGTTCCTGCAGCCGCCGCGGTCTGTGCCTTCGGCGAGACCCAAGGTAAAAGCTTTGAGTCCGCTAAAAGGCCCGAGTTAATTTACTTCCCGTAAGTCCCTACTGTGTTATGTGTGTCTAAATGTGCGTGTGAGAATCAGACAACCTGCTAGTATTTTGTGCATTTGAGAGTAATAAAGTGAGAGTGTAAGTGAAGGTAGTAAATGTGGGAGTGTTAGTGAGGGTAGTTGAAGTGTGGGGGTCTAAGTGAATGAGGGTAATAAATGTGGGAGTCTAAGTGAATGAGGGTAGTATAGTGTGCAAGTGGGTGCTTACCGCTTACTCTGTACCTGTTATCCTTAAAGGTGTGATCCTGTCTATGTGAGATAATATGATGATAAACCCCGATCCTGGGCCCTCGGCATCCTGAGAAGCCGTCCCCAGCCACCAGACATGTGGGAGTATTCCTCAGAAGGAGACCTCTCTTAACTCAGCTCTTTAGAAGACCCCCTCCCTCCCCACACACTTAAAACTCCTTCGACCTTTCAGTGCACCTAGGAAGGGAATCCACGTGAAGGGGGGGGGGGTGTCTCCAGACCTATAGTGCTTTCCCCACAAGACTTTTCACTGTCCCCCACCTCCGCGTTAGTTCTCCAGGTCGTTGGCTGAATAATGAGGGCGATTGTTGGTACCACCCTGGCCAGATGCCGAGCGCGTGGGGGACCCGCCCCCAACCCATCACTCAGTTGGACAGGCCGGTCCGCCCCCTCTCCTCTGGCACTGCCTGGGATGGGATGAAGCGTCACACACTGTGATATTTAGGGACAGACTGTGCCCTTTCTATACTCTCTCTGGCCCAACCTGACCACCACAGGCATATTTGCGGGGGAAGGGGTGGGGAGAGAAAAACTGGGAAAATCAGAAAAATCCTGGGAGAAAGTGTTCTCTTGTTTGTATTTGTAATTCATTCTCTCTCTCTCTCTCTCTCTCTCTCTCTCTCTCTCTCTCTCTCTCTCTCTCTCCTCTCTCCCCTCCCTCTCTCTCTCTCTCTCTCTCTCTCTCTCTCTCTCTCTCTCTCTCTCCTTCCCCCAAAGAAAGACAGAAACAGAGACAAAATTAAGATGTTATATAGAACAAGAGTTGGGAAGTGTGGGGAGATTGTTGGATCCTAAACAAATGACTCCCTTAGTTCTGCTTCTTTAATCTCTCTTCCCTTTCTCTGCAGTCTTGTATTCCCCTTCATTTCCCCATCAGGCTGTCTCTGTCGTCATTAGAGTATTCGTACTTTTGTTTCTGTCTGAGTAGATCCTATTCTGCCTGATCTGAGCTCCATGCCTCCCCAACATTAGTGAAAAGTAGTGGGATTCATCCCTACTCAGACCCTCGAATCCAATTGCTCAGTTTACTTTCCTGACCTGGGGGTGGGGGCCAGAGAGAGAAGGACTTCAAGATTATGTTCCCCGATGTCTCATTCCTTCTGCTGGAGATGTGGATGATTCAAGTATATCTTCCTTTGCCTGCCTGCCCTGAGTCCAGAAATTGAAGGGTGACCTAGGAACAGAATTCCCCAGATTATTTAACCTTGCATACTGAATTAAAATGTGTGTGAGAGTGTGTTTGAGTGTCACTGGAGCTTTGCCTTTCTTCCACTTTCTCCCTGGTCCCTCCAGCCCAGATCCTAGAGATCATTCCTTAAGATTCCTGAGATGGGAGAGGGGAGAAGAGGAATCCATGTTCCCTAGTGGCGGTTTTTTTTTTCTTAACAGGTGTTAGGAAGAGGCCAGTTTAGCTTAGGGCAAAAACAAACAAACAAACAAACCCAAACTCCAGTGAATTTAAGCTACCGCCTGCCCGGGTTAGAAGGGTGGGGAGTGCAAAAATGGGCAGCGGTGTAGAGGAGCTGAACCCGAAGGAAAAATCATGTGAGGAAGAGGGAAAGAAAGGAGAAATTAAGAAAGGAAAAGGAAGCCCAAGGGCCCAGGAAATCTCTTGTAGGGGGGTGGAATCCGAGGTAATCACAGCTTCAGCCCCCTTGGTCTCATGCCCCTCAAACTCCTATTCTATCCTAAATCCTTAGGAAAGAATCGGGGAATTCACCAAATCAAAGTTATCTGGGCTTGGGTGCAGCTTCCATGATTGTCAATTAACTTTTAAAAATGCCCCCACCTCAAGTCTTCTCTTAAGGCAGCGTGGCCCCCTACCTTTCGTCTTGAGTGTACTATGGGTGCTGGAAGAAAAAGCTGTAGTTTATTTCTATTAAGACCAACCCAGTAAACAACACTCCGCCTGATTTCCCTAGGCGCTGCAGAAAGATAATTCCTTTCTCAATGATCGAGAGCGCAGGACTGAAGGATCCCAGACACAATGAGGGGTCCTAAAAAGAAACTACCGTCTCCTGGATCCCTCTTTCCAGTCACTGAACAATTACCGGCCTTGTTCGATCTCCCCAACCCTGGGAAGCTTAGTACTGGGGCCTGGAGGGTGGGCATTCAAGCGGCTCAGCACAGGTTTGGCTACCTACAAATCGAAGAGAATGGTTTGGGGGCCAGTTATCCTATGGGCTCCAGGCTTGGAAGAATTCAGTTTCAATACCATCAGTTTCCCAAAAAGGAACCCATTTCCTCACACTTGCTGGAGCCTTCTGAACGCTTACTGACAGTTAACTGGAGCCCCGTCTCAGCTTGGGAATGGGAGGCAGGGCGGAAAAAGCTGGTGTTCCCTAGACCTCCGGACACCTGTGGCCCTTTCTCTCGCTAGCCAGAGGCGAGTCTAGAAGGAGGGAGACAGGATTCAGTATAAGTGCTCCACCCGCAGGACCTCTGGAGTCATCTACTCTTACTCCCGGGACTGGGATCTCCAGTGGTCAGAGTAGTTTGAAGCCGGAACAAAGCGGGGTTTCTCCCGGAAACTATCCCTAAAGGGCTGAGTTTTGTGACTGGTTGTTTTCTTCCGGGGGGGGGGAGAGAGAAGGGGTGAGAGGGAGAGGAGATGAGGGACTGTTTCTCGGAGTCCTGGGCTTGAGTTTCTAGTGAATCTTCCTCAGATTCAAACTATCGCACGTGAATTACGAAGACTGGTTTCCAAGCACACTTTTTATCTCTGTCATGTTCGCTTGGGACGGGATGGGGGCAAAAATGTTGCGGGAATTTCGAGCACGCTGCCGGTGGCGGTCAAACGCGGTTCTCTGCGTCCTGCCCCCCATCCCCCACCCATAAACACGACATCTCACTCGCCAACTGCCCCGCCTCTCCCAGGCCCCGAGAGGCTAGCAGAGCCCCGTGCCTCTGGGTGCTGTGGCTGTTAATTAGTCTTGTCTCAGGGTACAGCAGAAACCAGTCATTCTTCGCCCCTGTGCGCTCCAGCGCGTCTGCCAGGCTGCAGCTCCCCCACCCCTAAGTCCCCTGGTCTGTCAGTGCAGGCGGCCTCTGAGTTCCCCTGTAGACGCCAGGAGCTCGCCGAGCACTCCCAAAGGGGGGCGGGGGCACAGAAGGTGGGAGCGAGAGGGGGCGTGGGGAGAAGAGGAAGGAAGGGAGGTTCGGTATCCAAACCTAGTCCGGAGCGCGAATCCAGCGATTGGAGAAGCCGATAGAGGGCTGTCTGGCCTGGGTCTGGCCCTGCGTTTTCTATAGTCCCAAAGTTTATTTCCTGAGGAGTCTGCTGGGGAGTCCCCCAGCTCCAGAAACCAGGGGAGTAGGCGGCGGGCGATGCAAGATGGACGCCCTTAAAGAACTGGGGTCGGGGAAAGACTCCGCCGGGACAGACATGCTGCTCGCGCTGCTAGCACAGAACGAGGACCTGCGCAAAGGTAGGGGTACAAAGGCCTGAGCCGGGATCCCTCATACCCAGCGAGGCCCAGAGAAGAGGGGAGGGAAACCTTGGGGTACTTGCCCACATTCCCCTGTTCCTTAGAGATTCTTTGAGTAGGGATTTCTTGGGCCACGTCTTCTCTGCTGTCCGGAGTTCAGGGTCAACCCCCTGACCCAATGATAAAAGCTTAGGCGCCAAAGTCCGCTTGGGGAGGATCCCCAGAACTTGGGGGGAGAGGCCAGTACTGGGGTGAAGAGAACAGAGGTACTAGGAAATGGTTTCTTTTTGGAGGCCATAGGGAAGGAGAATCAAATGCTACCCCAACATCAGTGGAGGATCGTGCCCCTATCTTCAAACTATTCCACTCCCTCCCAGACCAGAGTGAGCTGACCGCTCTCTGTGCCTAGTCAACTTCTCCATAGGCTCTGGCCTCCATCTCCTAGCCCTTTCCTATCTCAGAGCAGGGGACAAACCTGGCTATTGTGACTCCCAGGGTTCCTTTTCTTGGAGAACACGGGTGAGTGCAGGCCCCACACTCAGGACAGAAGAACCAGCGGTTCCTATCTTGTTTAAGGAAATGGAGAATCCCGGTGTTATCACCAAAGGCAGTCAGACTGAGGGAGCCAGGGCAGGCTTTGTTCACATTTTGAAAATCCGGCGTTTAGCATGTATAAATTGCTGTAGAGGTGTGTGTTTGTTGGCGCTGTCTCTGTATGGAGAGTTTCATTTCCTATGTGTGTAGAGTCGTGAATATGTGTGTTTTGAGTCTATATGTGTACATTTCATTTTAGGTATTTGGGGTTTGTGGGTATTGTGTAAATTCACGAGTTTTAAGGGAACTAGTTCTTTCCCTTGCAATTGAGTATGGGTTGTATTTGTGTCTGTTTTTAAATGTTTGTATTGTGTTAAATTCGTTTGTGCTGTTTATATGGGAGTGTATATTTGTGCATGTGTGTGGTTTTTGCATATGCATCTCTCTCCCTGTGTCTTTCTGTAGGGTTGTATCTCTATGATGTCGAGTATATCTAGTCTATGACAATAGTTTAGCGTGTGTTGGATTGGGTTAGGATGTTTTGTTGGTATACTCTCCCCGTGTTGTTTAAATATGTTGGGTTGTGTTGAGTTAATGTGTATCCTATAGATTTGTTCTGGGATCTATTGGGTTAATATGGATATTCAACTTTCATTCTAAAGCATGACTCCCTGGGACTCAGGCTTTAAGTCTCAGGCATTCTGTGTGGGAGTTTCTGTGTCCTGGGGATGAGCTCTCCCCTGATAGAATCAAGTCTCAAAGGAAGAGGAAATAAGAGGGAACCTAGTCCAGGCCAGAGCTTTCCTTTAATTCTGCTATGGGTGCAGAGGCCAAAGTGGAGGAGTAAGAAGAGGCACCATTCAAAGTAAAGAGACAGTGCAGGACTGAGTAAAGGCCTCCTCGTTGGACTGCAGGTCTTCAGGGCAAGAGAAACTCTTCCTGGAAATGGTGGTCCCAGAAGCTCTCTAAGATTCAGTTCCTGGGATTCTCTAATCTTGTTGCTCCTACACACACTATCTTTATTCCCTGCTCAGAGCAGGCCCTCCCTCTCCTTTCTCTCAAAGCCCCTCCACCTCTGATATCTGAACTCAAAGGAATTTTAAGCCCACATGTCCAGAACCCAAATCTAAAAGCACATACTGGACCTGTCCCCAAACACCCACTTTATTGTTTCCTCAGACCAGAGCCTGCTTATTGGTCAGGACTTCTTGGTTCCAAATTTTGAAGTACTTTTCCTGGTAGATCACAAAAACCTACATAGATTCCTGCCCAAGGCCAGAGGCTCTGAGCAGTGCCAAAGCCACAGGTTCTGGGTTTTCCCTCCATCTGAGCCTCCTTAGGCTTCAGAACCTTCTAAACTTGGAGCTAACTGCTGACTTTGACTGGTGAGAAAATTGACATTCCATTCAGATCAGTTCTATACTGACAAAATTCCCCAAACTATGGATCAGGAAACCCTGGATCTAGTCTGTTCCCTCCCCCCCCCCACACCTCAGCTATGTGAACATGTGAAGATGCACATTGAGAACTTTGATGGGATACTATCTCCAAAATAAGCCCCACACAAACCTCAGTCCTCTCGGGTCATGAAGTAACAACAGTGCACACATGTATATTACTCTAAGGTTTGCAAATCGTCTCCTTATAACAAGCTCACAAGTTAGGTAATACTCATTATTGTTAGACGCATTTTGCAGCTGAGGAAACTGGGGTTTGAGGTAAAATAATTCATTCTTCGTCACAAAGTGTCTGACCCAAGAGTGAAACTTAGGTATCCTGATTCCAGGCTTAGAGAAACGGAAAGGTAGTGACTTCCATAGGTGAGAAAGGAGGAATCCTGGGGGTGGGGAAGGAGAGAAGGGTCAGATCTAGGGTTCGGGTTTTGATTCAACCTGCTTTTACTTATTTATTTTTAACGGAGATTCCAAGGAAGGGGTTGGCCTAAGGGACTGAGGGGAAAGGGGTGGGGTGGGAAGAAAGGGGGCGAGAGCGTTCAGCAAGACCTGCTTCTGGAGAGAGGGAGTTAGAAAATAAGCAGAAGGGAAACGTCTATAAGCACTCGAGAACATATCTAGCAGAGCGCACCTGTGTGAAGCCACGATGCAACGTAAGAAATACTCTTGAGGAAGTTAGGAATGGGAGGCTTTTTTTGGGAGCGGGTTAGGGAATGGAGGGAGGGGATCAGCTGTCAACTGTACTCGGTGCTGAATTTTGCCAGATGTTGCACAGAGGTGAGCATTAACAATAGCTTCTGAAATCTTCAGCCGACTCCTGCTTCGCCAGTTTGAGGAACTGTCCGTGGTTTTGGGTGCTGAAAATCTGAGCGAATCTTTACTAACAGTTTAGGCTGCCGTGTCGCTTGTTTGTTCACTCAGCTTTCTTAGACTGTTGTTACCCTGCCCTCCATTCCTCTTCGGGGACCTAGATAGTCGTCTCCAAGATATAGGTGAGGTGTGTGTGAGCGTGATCCCTATTTTGTTGGCTGGATTTTGGAGAAAGTGTAGTAAATGTTAACCCGGGGACCCCGTCTCAGCTGTACCTTCGTGGACACAGATCAGCAGAAGCTTATCGCTCTGGATTGTTTCTCGGAACTGGAATGGGTAGGACTGGACTTCAACTACTGCTCAGAATACTCTCCCCAAACCGGGAACTAGGTGACATTTTAAGCTAAAATCCACGTTGTGTATAGTCTAGGCCCCGAACATATGGACCCCTGTGACCTCTGACTTAGGAGGCATACAGACATTGTTTTGAGTGAGGAAAGGAGGGCATGGGACCCTTGGCTTTTCATCTTGGAACTTTCCGAGTATCCCGATACTGTGAGTTTAGGGACTGCAGAAGTAGTTTCCTTTTTTCCTCTTTGCCCTGACTGTTCCAGTGGCTTTCAATTCTGCCATCATGTCTGTAGATTGACTAGTGAAGTGTTCAGGGTGGAGTGCGTTCTTAGCTCCCCAGAACCTCCCCCACCCCCCCATTCCTCCTGAAAGACCTAGGTCTAGGGGATGGATGACTAACTCTGTTTTTACATAGGTATCATTTTTTATCTTTTGTGTTAATTTTTTTTGCGGGAGGGTGGGGTGGAGGAGAGTAATCCTTCACTCCACACGTGCCTTTGGGGATAAAAGGACACCCTCTCATTCCCGGAAACCCTCACTCCTTATCCTCCATTCCAGTGAAATAGTAGTTCCAGACTCTATTATCCAACTCCAAGCTCCCAGGGAGTTCAGTTTAGGTTCTGCCACTGACTGCAACCTGAGTGTACTTGTTCTCCAGCTCTTGCTGAATTGGGTGAACAGAGGAGAAATGTCCTGGGATCGGTTGCATTGGTGTGATGATAATTAAAGGAAGAGTAGACGGATCCAGAGAACAAACTTGGTAGGAGAGGGAGAGTGTCCACGTGTGTATGCAGACAAACAGCCCTCATAGACGCTGAGTGCATCGAAATGTGTGTTCTCCTGTGTATGGGGGAATGTAAATTCAAAAGCAGTCACAAATGTTGCATACTAATGAAGACGTCCACGGTGTATCCGATAAATAAATACACAGTGTACTGGACTGGCAGTATATTTCTTTCTATACCTGCATCGTAGTTGGTGTGTTTGTGAACGAACAATTCAATATTTTGTGTGATCAGATCCAACTCCAACTATAAAAATTTCAAACAAATGCTACACAATATATCTGGATAAGCAGTTACTTCTGGGACAATCTGTATGCAACAGATCCAACGGGAGATCTATGCGTTTGCTTCTGTGTACTGCCTGTCTAAATATTTTCCCGTTTCCATCACATACTCATACAAATATGTAGATGGCTCACAAAACCTGAGTTTCTTTATAAGAAGTGACCCTCCACACCCACCTATTTATATTCCATATTATAGGCACATGAGGGCTATGTGGTGTCTATATATTCCGAAGTGACACAGATAATTTCTATATCAATATCAGAGAATATGGAATCCCTAGGGCCGAAGTGAGAAACCAGGATAGGCAACAAGAAAACTCCTAGCTCTGTCTGTGGCCAAGCATTAGGGCAGAGAATTGTAGGAAGAGATTCTTTTCCCTTCTGGCTGAGATACCTGGAGATGGGCCCCAGGAAAAGCGGGCATGAGCTGAGCTCTCAGTCCAAGTGAGCCTCTTCCCTCTTTTCCCCTTCCACGCAGAGATCCCCTTGTGCGCCGGCTGCAACCAGCACATCGTTGACAGGTTCATCCTCAAGGTCCTGGACCGGCACTGGCACAGTAAGTGTCTCAAGTGCAGCGACTGTCAGACACCGTTGGCCGAGAAGTGTTTCAGCCGTGGGGACGGCGTCTATTGCAAGGAGGACTTCTTCAAGTGAGTGGGGAAGCGGGAGACAACGGGCATCAGGAGAAGGGCTAAAGGCTTCAGATTAGTCCCTGAAAGGCAGACCTGCAGGCACTGTTAACTCTTTCCATTCTGAAGTTAAAGGGCATCCAGCTGAGACTAGACAAAGTGGGGTACAAGGTTTTGGAGTGGGGTGAAGGTGGCGGAGAAACTGGCATCGTCTGTTTCTTACATAGCAAGGTAGCCACTACTATCCTTATCAAGCTCTAGTAGGTAATTAGAGTTTATTTTCTAATCGAACGAGAGTCACTGTGAGCTCGGGGCAACTTTTCTTCTATCTGGAGTGTAGAGAGGAGCCACACGTAACGAAACCCGCCCAGGTTAGTCTCCTTCCATCCGGGAGAGAGGGGAGTCCGTTTGTGGGGTAGACCCCTGGTTGCGGTTCTCTGTTCCTGGCTTTGGCCGAATGCTTCAGGATAATCTTATCATGCAGGGGGGACAACGGGGTTTCTATGACTAAATGCAAAACCTCGGGCTTCAGGTCATTCCCCCTCTCAACTCCTCGGAATAGGACTCTACAGAGAATTGCTTGTTGGAAAAGTTAAAGCACATAGGCTAGGCATTTATAATAATTAACTGTATATTACACATAAAGATTATGTGGTATCGTAGTTATATTTGTATAGTTAAATCTCTTACCCATCTATGATTTCATTCGATTCTCAAAATAATCCCTTGAGACAGACAGCAGGGATTATTATAGCCATTTCACAGATAAGGAAACTGAGGGTCTCTGAAGGTGATGTAATTATTTAGATCACACATAAAGGAAGTAGCAGAACTCAGGTCTGTTGACTCCAAGACCAGGGCTCTTTCTGCTGCAGCAAGATTTTAATTAGCATTTTTATCATAGGTGCACCCTCTATTGCCCTGTTCCTATCCTCTATTACTCCCCAAGTCCTGAGCCTTTGGCCTTTATCCTTCAGGAGGTTCGGGACCAAATGCGCAGCATGCCAGCAGGGCATCCCGCCTACACAGGTGGTTCGGAGGGCCCAAGACTTCGTCTACCACCTACACTGTTTTTCCTGTGTGGTTTGCAAGCGGCAGCTAGCTACAGGCGACGAGTTCTATCTCATGGAAGACAGTCGGCTGGTCTGCAAGGCCGACTACGAGACTGCCAAGCAGCGGGGTAAGGTCGCTGCAGCACTGAGTGAAGAGGAAATTTGTGAGGGAAGAGGGGCAACTTATATATTCAGAGGTCTCGTATCTTCTCTTGTGGAAATCCTGTAGTTCTCCCTGGAGGAGAGAGAGAGAGAGAGAGAGAGAGAGAGAGAGAGAGAGAGAGAGAGAGAGAGAGAGAGAGAGAGAGAGAGAGAGAGAGAGAGAGAGAGAGAGAGAGAGAGAGAGAGAATCAAGTAATCAAGTTAGCACTTACTCCCTGGAAAAGGAACTTAGATTTCCCTGGTTGCTTTTCTTTAGCTAAGAGGAAAAAAAACTATCTGAGTAATTCAGTCATATGTGAAGGGTGGACTTAATTTTCCGAATAAATCCCTCAATTCTGACCGTGAAGTAAGCCAACAACAGGGAATGGGGTGAAAAAAAGGAGGCTCTACTAATTTAAAAGGAAAGGAGATGGGAGGGAGCAGAATCTGAAAAAGATTACAGGCCATATATATAAATCCAAGAATAAAATCTGTCTTGTTATTCTTATCAAATAATGTAACAGATGTTACAATTTATATCACCCTCTCCTCTGTGAGAGAAGGGCCTGCCTTTTCACCAAGAAGAGCTCATAGACTATAGGAGCCATAGAATCAGAGAACTTTCAAACCACAGAATCAGAGAATAATAAAAACAATGGAACCATTAGACTCGGAAAGGTCTGGGGAACATAGAAAAATACCAGAGCTGGAAGGAACCTGCGAAGTCGCCTGGCCCCCACCCCTGCCCTCATTTTATGGTTCCTAGTTCTTCTGGGTTTCGAGAGCTTCAGGGACCAGGGATGGGTGTCCCTGCGGAAAGGTGTCAGCGGAGCGCTCCTCTCGTTGCAGAGGCCGAATCAACAGCCAAGCGGCCTCGGACCACTATTACTGCGAAGCAGTTGGAGACTCTGAAAAATGCCTACAACAACTCTCCCAAGCCTGCGCGCCACGTCCGGGAACAGCTTTCTTCTGAGACTGGTCTCGACATGCGGGTGGTTCAGGTCAGGGACTGCCATAGTCCTTTGCCCCGCCCCACCGGGAGAACCTCAATTACCCGGGCCCCGAGCCGAGTGTACTGTGGAGACTCAAACCAGCCGAACTCAACCTTGCTGGGTTGGATCCGGTGTCAGTAGAGAATGCTGGGTGGGGGACCCAGGGTTGATCTGAATCAGTTTTCATTTTCCCTCTTCCCAGTCACAACCTAATACAGGGGCTCATAACCTTTTTTTGTTTCATGAACCTTTTGAGCATTCTGGGAGATTCAATGGGCCTCTTCTCTAAAACTGTTTTAATGCTTAAAAGACATAAGGTTTCAGAGGAAACCAGTTATATTGAAATGACGCTATAAAAATATTTTTTAAAAAAATTAATGGGCCCCATACTAAGAACCCTTGCCCTAGATAATCACAAAGAAAAAAATCTACCTCTGAGAGCTTAACTGAAGGCAGGCAAAGTTCAGCTTTCTTGCTGTCCGAGGTCACTTACTCGTATCCTACCGCATTTTTTGCCCTGGTCAAAGAAAGACAAACGCGAGTAAAAACCGATCTCCAAGCCCTCAGTCGGCCGGAAGCGGGAGTCAAGACTTGGCCTTTTCGGTTCACCTGGCAGTGTCCTCTCCTCCTTTCTTCCCCTCCCCCTCCCCTCCCCCGTCCTTCATTGCCCCCAACAGGTCTGGTTCCAGAACCGACGAGCGAAGGAGAAGCGATTAAAGAAGGATGCGGGCAGGCAGCGCTGGGGTCAGTACTTCCGTAACATGAAACGCTCTCGGGGCAACTCCAAATCCGACAAGGACAGCATCCAGGAGGAGGGGCCGGACAGCGATGCTGAGGTCTCTTTCACAGGTGAGCAGGGGCAAAGGGAGAGGACGCCTCTCCTTTGCTATCCCAATCATTCCTCCAGTCCCTGATCCAGACTTGCAGACTGATACTCGCCAGGGAAGCTGTTGCCCTCTTTGGCTTAAGGCGAACTCCGGAAAGAATATCACTGGAAGCCTGGGGAGAGCATAAAATATTTCTTTTATTTCTGGATGACAGCAAAAGAGACTTTGTTATATGCATCTTCCCTCCCTGTCTCCCACTTTTTCTAGTGTACCCTTCTCCTCACCCCTAATCAGCAATTGTTGGTTAATTTAGACAGTGAAGATGGACAGATGATTTTTCAAAAATCCACCTTGGTGGCTAGATTATATGGATTGGTTATCTACACTAATCAACTGAGCTAGATAATTGTCTGACCATATTTCCCTCTGTTGACCAACCTTTAAATTAGAATTCCGGCTCTACAACTTTAGCACTCTTGCAGGGGTTTGTAGCAGGATTTATTGTGAAATTTTTAATCAATGGTAAAAGAAAAAAATCCAGACAGAGTTAGGAGTGACCTCAGAAGTTATGGATAGTACATTTAGGTGTTATTTACATTACAAAAGGCCTCTCTCAGAGAATGGATGGAAAGAACCTTAATTCAGAGTTGGGTTCTGATATTTGGTCTGTCTCTAATTGGCTATGAATACTTAGACAAGGCACTGGACAACTCTGGTCCTCAGTTTCCTTATCTGTAAAATGGGATAGCAATAACATTTCCTTTTAACCCCATGTTGCTAGGTGGTGTAGTTGAAGCATTTTGTAGAGTTTAAAGTCACACGAGTGTCTGGGGATGATTATTATGATTAGTCTTCATTATCTGTCAGTCTCTTATGGGTATAGATGGTAGGCAGAACACAACTAAAGCCCTGGCCTCCTCATACCCTCCTGTATGAACCAAAGCAAAAGGACACGAATAAGCAGAGGCAAAGTATCTTATCTCCATTTTTTGCTCATCCTTTTGAAGTTTGGTTTAGTAAAATTAGACAGATCTTTTCTTGGGAGTCATCAACCTTTGCCTCATTAAAGACAGCTAAAGCACACAATGGATAGAGCATTGGGCCTAGAGTCAGGAAGACCTGAGTTCAAATCCAGCCTCAGACATTTACTTGCTGTGTGACTCCAGTCAAATCACTTAGACTCTGCCCCAATTTCTTCAACAGTAAAATGGAGATCATAACAACACCCTACCCAAGGTTGTTGTGAGAATCAAATGAGATAATATTTGTAAAGCACTTGGCAACAGTGCCTGGCACATACCAGGCATTTAATAAATGCTTGTTTCCTTCCCTTCCCCTCTGCCCTGCCTTATTCTGGATTAGGCAAAATCAAAGGAAAACAGATTTCAGATTTTAACTGGAAGACCACCAGGAAGCAGCTGTGAAAGAGATAGGGGAAAGGCAATCTCAAAACTAAGGTCTTAAAGATCTCCCCTTCAACCTCAGTTTTACATCGACAAGAATGCTCACTCTTCCCTATATCCTTTTGTATAAGTGATGTACCTGCTGACCACCAGGAATGAATATTCTGTGAGCTACTTTTTCCTAGGAGATTTGTTCTGAATTTTTTACACTTTGTTCCATGACTGAACATGGCTAGTGCTCAGGCTGTGACTAGGGTTAGGACTCAATCTGTGAGCAAGATTATAGGTATCAGTGTAACTGGGGTTAGAACTGGATCAGGAGTCAATCTTGGGCAGTTCAATCTTTGATCCAAATTAGTGTTCAGTTTGTGACTGTGGTTAGGGCTCAGTCTGTGACCTTGGCATATATTTCTTCAGATAAAGCACCCAGCTATTCTGATTTTTAACCATATGAGTGTATTGGTCCAAACAAATTCAGTCTATCCAGTACTTTTCATAGAATATTTTCTCTGTTTTTATTATAGACGAGCCCGCCATGTCAGAGATGAGTCACTCCAATGGCATTTACAGCAATTTGAATGAGGCTTCACCATCAATGGGAAGGCCAGTGGGCACTAATGGTAGCTTCCCAATGGAGCACAGTGGCCTTCCTGCTCAGGACCAGTATCATGACCTTCGATCTAGTAGCCCCTATGGCATCCCCCAGTCTCCAGCCTCCTTGCAGACCCTGCCTGGTCACCAACCATTAATCTCCAGCTTAGTTTATCCTGACCCTGGCCTAGGCATTGTGGCTCCAGGTGGACCTGGGGTGCCCCAACCCATGCGGGTGATGGGAGGAAATGGACCCAGTTCTGACCTGTCAACAGGGAGCAGCGGGGGCTACCCTGACTTCCCAGCAAGCCCTGCCTCCTGGTTGGACGAGGTTGACCATGCCCAGTTTTGATACAGGATGCATTCCCAGCCCCAATGGAGCCTGAACCACAGGCTGGGTATTTGAGAACCACAGGACTACAGGCTACATCTACGGGGAGGAGGAGGTAAAGGGACAAAAGGATGGGCCCTGCCCTCCCTCCCTCTTCCTGTGCTGAACATCCAACCAGGTCATGGGCCACCTTGAAGACTTTGGATGCAGGGAAAGAATGTCAGGGGACCCCACAGATTCTTTCAGGACAAGACTGAATCCCCAGATGGAGACTTTTCAGGTTTGAAGAACTCTCCTCTTTTTCTTTCTGACTCTGCTCATTCTTGTACATGAGCATGGACTGGACCTCATTAGCAGTCTCCAGCTTTAAAAGACTGGTATTTGCTTTTTTTAAAAAATAGTCTTCTATTTCATCCCCTAGCAGAACATATCTGTAACGCTAGAGGAGAAATGTTGTTTCATTTATAGCCAATCCCTTCTCCAATCATTCTTCTCTGGCTGCGCCTCCCTATCTTGGTCCAACACAACTGATATTTTGGGATCTTTATTATTATTAGTTATTATTTTTATTTACATTTGCTGTTTACATATCAAATGTCAGTGACCTTAGTAAAAAAAAAAGCCTTCTTTATTTGGAGCCCCACAAATTCATAATTTGTTTTACTTTCCACATGTCATTCCCGACTCTCTGAGTCAACCACTCAGCATGGACAACACCAGGACCTGAACCTTCAGTGGTGCTGACATACCCTTTCAGAACACTGGCTGGTTGGACATCTGGTGCATTTCTCTGACTAACATGATTTCCTTTACCAGAGTCCCTTAATATCTTTCTTCAGGAAGCCTCTTTACTCCAACCACCACCTCTACCCCCCACCCCAGACATATACATATCCCTGTCTTTCTTGAATGAGTGAGATCGTCCTAGATCACCACTTACTCATTGACATCCCCCTCCCACATCACCCTACCCCCAGCTCCGACCTCTTGGGGAAGGAAGAACCCTATTGGATGGGGCTACCTCTACTTCTATCCACATCAAACTGTCTGGTGAAATAGTAGACAGCTCCTCCTCTTCTGTTTGAGCATATCCCTTCCAAGGGACTGTTTTCCCTGCCAAGATTGGTTTAAGTTTGTAAACACATGGAGTTCCCTTTTTGCTAGTTTCTTCTAAGACAGGGAAAACCCAAAATGGTTTGAGCTGCACTTAATGTCTGTTGCCAACACCCCCTTGTTTTTGTCCTTATGTTGGATTTGGATCCGGGATTTGGTATGGCTTTCCCTTGGACAGGGAGTCTGTCCCACAATGACTCTATTTTATCTGCCATTGGCCACTGGTCACCATAGGAGACATCTGTATTTCAGAAAGTCCCTCCAGGCCCAGGGAGAGCTGATTGTGAAAAATGAGAACAAAAAGACAAAATCACATGTATGTTGTTACCTGTAAAGCTGAATATTGAACTAACTGTAGATTATGTGAGCGTCCAGTGTCTTTTATTTATTCTCTGATGATCAAATATTTCAAGACTTCAATAAATTTGTCAGTTAAAGTCCATTTATTTTTAAATGTCTTTTACTAGCTTTGTACAAAGGATGCCCACTCTGGGCAGCTAAAGCTCCTTTTGGAAAATAATGAAACATTTTGTTTAAAAGGTTGCACATTCATCATGGCATAGAAGAAGTAAGCAGCATGGGAGTATTTGTATCTTGTTTGAATATTAGTTCTCACTTGTCATTTGATTTTAGCCATGTTTCTGAGGATTTGGAATATAAGCAGAGCTACACTGAAATAGTGTAGGAGGTATATTTGTTCAGGTACAAGTTGGACTAACTGGCTTCTGAAGTCTCTTCATCTCTAAAGAAAATGTGTGTGTGCACATGTGTGCATGCATATGCACAATCAATTTGCATGTATTCAGTGCCATGGGAAAGGGAATTTGAAATCAAATAATTTATTCTGGGTCTTAGGTTAAACATAGATGGAGAAGGCAAAGTGGTGTGACTTTCCCCTGTGTATTAGGAGTTTAGTCAATTTATCACTAAGTATTAAGCACCTACTCTGTTCCAGGCATTGTTGAGGTCCCTGGGGATACAAGAACAAAGCTGAAAAAAGCTCTGCCCTCAAGAAGCTTACATTTCTACCTGGGAAATAGCATATGAATATGGATATAATTACATGCAAAATACATACAAAGTAAATACCAGCTACTTTTGGAGTCGGGAGGCCCTGGAAGTTAGGTGGTGTTAGGAAAAGGCTTTGTGTTGGAGGTAGTCTTTGAACTTAGCTTTAAACAAAGATAGGCATTCTAAGAGGTGGAACTGAGGAGAAATTGCAATCTGGGGATCAGGGACAGTTCATGCAAAGACATGGAGATGAGAGATGGAGTATGTGTGAAGAACAGCATGTAGGTCATTTTAAGTAAACAACTACAAGCATTTTAATTATGAATACGGTGCTTGGATTTAGCTATGTCTGAGAATTTATGGTAGAGTTCTGAGTGTCTGGTTGTTTGAAGATTGTGTGCAAGTCTAAGATTTAAAGAGGCAGCACAGTACGGTGTAATGAGTGCTTAATTTGAATGAATGCATAAAGTATTTATTAAGCACTTATTATGTGTAAAAAATTTAGTGTCAAAGGGCATGGGTTTGAATCCTGCTTCCACTATTGGCTACCTTTGTGATCTTGACCAAAATCATTTTGTTTTTTAGAGTCTGACTTCACTCATTCATAAGTTTAGGAGGATGGACTGGATGACCTTGAAGGTATATTTCAACTCTAAATCTACTAATGGCAGAGGTAGTTTTGGCATGTTCCATATACTGTTGGGATTCGGCTTGAGGTACTTATGGGCCATTTCCTTCTTTGAAGCCAGAGGATGCTTCTGATATCTCTTCCTATGGGAGGGAGAAGCTGGGGCAGAGAAGGGGTGGGGGGTGAGTGCAAGGAGGAAGTTTCAGAGGGAGACCTGAGCATAAGCCCCATGGAGCCTGACAGTGCATAACAGCACGACTAGGTGGGAAACCCATTTGGGAAGTTATTTGGGGGCATATGATTAAAGCTTCATGCAATGAGACACTGGTTTTGACCCAAGTGGGCTGTGTACCTTGGCCAGTCTTAGAGCCCTAATCAATGTGGTTGCCCAGGGATACCTACTGAACTTACATGGAGTTGGCTTAAATGCAATGCTTCAGAGACTTCTTTGATTTCTTTTCATTATCATGATTGAATTTCAAGAAATGACTGTAGTTATTCTTAGCTGAAAACCTTGTGGATTTATAAGATAACTTATTCCTATGTATGACAACTCCACCACAAAGTTTTCAAAGAATCACAGGATCCTAGAATCTTATTTCTTGGAGGGACCTTCATGATCATGTTGGCCAACCATTTCATTGTATAGATAAGGAAGTTAGGGTTTAAAAAGAAATGGACTAGGGGCGGCTAGGTGGCACAGTGAGTAGAGCGCCAGCCCTGGAGTCAGGAGGACCTGAGTTTGGATCCGGCCTCAGACACTTAACACACACACACACAAAAAACTTAGCCGTGTGACCTTGGGCAAGTTACTTAACCCCAATTGCCCTCCAAAAAGAAAAAAAGAAAAAAGAAAAGAAACTGACTTATCTAAGTTAGTTGCAGAAATGGGGCTTGTTACAATGCTTTTTACATTTTTATTTTAGCATGGATAAAGTTTTATTATATGTATTTAATATAATAAAGGGTATTTCAGCACGGGTAGTAGAACTCTTATTTATAGAGAACATTTGTTGGAGACCTGGGATTGTAATTTCATCAATGTATGAAACTTCTTGGTGTGGAAACCCCTTCTCTACCAATGCAGACCAGCAAGTCACCCCTCTGAAATCCATAGTCCTAGAACCTGTCTGTAACTAGAATCTTTGATTATGTCTGTCATTTCTAAGACTGAACTTGTGATTCATAGTTACCTAGGACATTGAGAGAAAAAGTAACTTACCCATGTACACACCACTAACACATGTCAGAAGGACGACTTGAACCTAGGGAAACCTGGGACCCAAGACCAAGGCCAACCCTCTAACCATCATGCCATGATGCCTCTTAGTGCTATTTGAAGGTGACAAGACTCTTTCCTCACCATAACCTTGTGAAGGATTATCATCTTTGTTTTCAGATAAGATCCTGGGATGTTGCTTGGATACAGTATCATGAGGTTGGAGGTGGGGAAAAATCATATGAAAGAAATTAGGTTCTTTGGGGAAGGCTGCAGGGAATGGAGACGAAAGACAAAGTTCCCCATGATTTTTCCTTGAAGCACAGATTGGTAAGAGTTTTTAGGTAGGGTGGAGACAGGGGAAGTCAAGAGACTTGGATTTTAGTCTTAGTTTTATCACTAAATTTCTATGCGACATATCCTAATAAGTTGTAAATCACTTCACTTATTGGAGACTCAGTTTCCTCCTCTCTAAGATGAAGGTGTTCTATAAGAGCCCTCCCAGATCCAACATTTTCTCTTTCCCCATTTGATGCTGCTTAGCTACCACTTCCAAATCTAGAAAGCTGAAGGCAGAAGGAATGAAGAAGGGGTGGGGAGGTCAGGGAGAGGGAGGACAGTACTGAACCAGGCTTTCAGCTATTCAAGCCAATAGCAATCATCTCTCTAAAGAAGGGAAGGTCCCCACTGGGGACTCCCCTCTCCACTTACCTGTGTCCTTCCTCTTCTGCTTCTAGGAATTCTTTCCTGGTTGACCCTACCTGTCTGATCCCTCCTCTGCCATGTGTCCTCAGGTCTTACATTCTCAGTTTGTACATTTTTTTTGTATTGTATCTGTGAACCTGCTCCAACTCAAGATTGTGACTGCAGTTTTGTCAAGGTCAGGGCAGTGATCCTATTTAAATATACAGAAAAGCTTTGCTCTGAGTCTTTTTCTGGTCCAAGAAAGTCATTGCCCAAGTGGAAAGTTGTAGAGATGCTCTGCTGAATCTGTTGATACCACAAAGTGATAGTTTAGTCAGGTAAGAAACTGCATCTTTTGGGCAGGACAAAGCCTGGGCAATCCCACTTAAAGGTACAGTAGTCTTTTAAAGTATATTCAGGGGTAGTTTGAATAGACTAAACTGTCTCCCAGAACCATTCACATCAGTACAAGCTAGAAAAGGCCTGCTGCATACCGGGGGCAGAAACATTATTTGTGTGAGTGTGCTCACAAAATGCATAGAGTCAATGAAAACAATGAACAAAACGGGATGGAGCTAGTCAGTATTTAATACATGTCAATTCTAAATGAGTCTGCCCAAGCAAGTGGACCGGTGATCTCTGTGGTTAACATGGTGAAGAATTCAGGGCACGTGGGCTGTTTATTGATTAATGTTAATAACCTCATCTTGCCCATAAGGTGTTTCAGAGTTTACAAAGCACTTTCACACCCACTATCTCATTTGATTTTCACAACCATCCAGAGAGACAAGAAGAGCTAGATGACCATACAGTTATGTTGTAAAAGGGACGTCATGCTTAGGTGAGAGGTGGGTGAGATGTTTTCGGAGGTTCCTTTCAACTCTGTGATTCCATAATCACAGGGATGACTCTACCTCCAATTACCTAGAGAAATTAATTTCTCCATTATTATCTTAATTATCTCTATTCTACAAACAAGAGAACTAAGGCCCAGGGAGATCAAGGGACTTCTCTGAAGTCATGATTGGTGAATGGGTTGATTTTTCTTTGTTCAGCTGTTACTTCCTCTTGTTTGACTCCTACTGACCCCATTTGGGGTTTTCTTGGCAAAGATACTGGAGGGGTTTGCCATTTCCTTTTCCATCTCATTTTACAGATGAGAAAACTGAGGCAAACAGGGTTGAGTGACTTGTCTAGGGTCACACAGTTAGTAAGTGTCCGAGGTCAGATTTGAACTCATGAAGATGAGTTCCTGATTCTTGATTCCAGTGTTTTATCCACTGTGCCAATGAACTGAGCTGAGGCTTAAGCCCTAATATTTGGGTTTTGAGGTGCTGTTTGTCTCATACTCTCTTTGAAACTCAGAAATAAAAATGTTGTAGAAATTATAGAATATGAGGGACCCTAGTGCTCCTATCACCTCATCCCTGGGAATGAGTCTTGTTTAATACAGTCAGAGTTGGCCCAGAGAGGTTGGAGATAGTTCTGGCATTCTTGGTCCAGAATCAGCTATGAAAGAAGAGACAGCAGTGTTGACTCAGGTCTTGGCCTCTCTTGAAGTTCCAGCAAAGGAGTGGGCTGCGTCATGAGGTATTGAGCTAGTCATCACTGGGGGAGCAGTGTGTGGGTCTAAATAGAGTCTGGATGTTGAATGATAATAAAGGAGATATTCCTGCTTGGAGTAGAAAGTTGGATGACCTCTAAAATTCCTTCCAACTCTGAGATTCTACACAGAAAAAGACCCAGTTTCAGGTATAAATAGGTGCTTTAAAAAGACTTGGTTGATTTTTACCCATTTGGTTGGACACAGAGGAAGGGTTAAATAGTTGTTTGCCATCTTAAGTTAGGTAGGGAGAAAGAGTGACAAGAAAAATGAATAAGTAGAGGAAAAGAAAGGCAGGAGAGGAAGAAGGAGGAGGAAGAAGAAAGAAAAGACAAAAAGATCTATGGGAAGGTAGTAGTAGATTGCATTGTCAAAAGGGACAATAATGGCGTGGCGTTGGGGTGGACTAGCTACCTAATTGAATCCCAGCAGTAGATCTGCTGGAACAGGTGAAAACACCAGGCTTTTGCTACAAAAATTCTATTATTGAAGCTATAAATACATCTTACACCAACATATGAGCCCTACCTTACCAATAGTATCCCTTACACTATGCCGTCTCCAGTTGTGACCCTGGGGAGAACCCCTTAGCACCAACTTGCATTCTATAAGCTACTTTTCTCTAGGTAATTGGGGGTACAGTCATGTCACAGAAGTGCCTCTTACTGTCCCAGGTCTCTTCACAGGCTAATAGGAGTGATGTGTCTCTCCTCACTATTAGCCCCTTCCTCCCCTTTGGCCTGGCTCTTGTGTGGGAAGCTTGTACAAGGCTGCAGTCAGCTTGAGAGGAGTTAATCACAGCTGACAGCTTCAGTGCCACACAGCAGTTAGAATTCATGTAACAATTTAGCTTCTAATGAACAGGCTGTATGGCAGGCTTGACTTTGCCGGCTGGGCCCTGCCAATCCCCAGGGAGGACCTAAAGGAAGGGAATCAGGAGCCCAGGAACAGAGTGACTTGTTGGAAACAGGAAAAAGGAACATGGATTCTCATCAACTGTGTATATAGAAGGAAGTCTCAGTCTGTCCATATCTCTAACCCCTTGTCCTCTGTGGGAGTCCTTCAGCTACACCCCTTTGGCCTTGATAATATTTACATCAATATTTCTAATATCTATGATGTGGTGGGTGTGGGCACTCCCTGCATTGGCAGAGAATGCAATACCTTCATGCTTTGACAGCTTTTATGAATTGTAGTGACTGAAAAATATTCATCACTTGGTCAACCCTATGGTGCTGAGCCTCTCTGTACTCAGGCAACAAACACCCACAGTTTATCAAACTCAAAGTCTTTCCAGTGTGATGGCTTCTGCCAGAGTTTGCACTGACATAGCACCAAGAATTCAGGTTCATCTCTACACCAGAATAATACCTCCTGAGAATAAGTGATCAAATTAATAATAATTCCTAAAATTTATACAGTCCTTTAGGGTGACAAGATGCTTTCCTCATAAGAGCATGTGAGATAGCTTGGATTGGAATTATGAATATGAACTCCAATATTTTGGTCCAGACTTGTGATATTACCGAGATAGAAATTCTTTCTAGAAATGCAGATCAACAATTCAAGTATAACAATTGATTTGGAGAGTTTTCAGAGGTACTGAGATGTCAGGTGACTTGTCCATAGTCACTCAGCCAGTATCAGTCTCAGGACCCAAGCCCATTTTTCTAATTCCAAGTTGAGTACTTCCTCAGCCTATTTGGTGCCTGGGACCCATCCAGAAGCCCTGTCTTCCCACCTTTTCCCATTTTAGGCCACCCCAAAACCCATACAAGAACTATCGAGATGTGTCCTTCCCACACCTTCCAACCTTGCCTCACTTCTGGATGGATACTGATGTCCCTGTGCTCCACCTGAAAGGGAGCCAGAGCCCTCACTCCACTTGAATCCTCAGCTCCATTACCTCTTTCCCAATGGATCTGAGGTGGTTTCCTCCAGCCCCCAGCCTTGGGGAACAGGTATCATACAACTTGGTTGTGCAGGAAGTCACCAAATACAATCCTTCAGGCAAAGCAAAAGATCCCAGACCTTACCATCTGTCCTGCCCCTGTGCTGTACAGATCTCTGAACACAACCACCTGACCTACTGCTGACCTTAGGACTTCTGGACCTTTCCATCTGCCCTGTAGCCACCCCCTCCCATATGAGTTATTTCCCTCAGTTAGAGTGAGAGCCCCCTGAGAGCAGGTACTGTTTTTTATTTGGATGTTCAGTGCTTAGCACTGGACTTGGCACATATTAAGAACTTAATCAGTGCTCATGCATTCAGTTATTGATTCCATTACCTTAGGGGACCCCTCTAATAATGCCTCAAATATTTATTTTATTGAATCTGGGGGAATTATAAAAGAACAAGCCTGATTCTTCATCTGGTCTATGGACATCAACCCTGTGGTATAGTAGAAGAGTCTGAAGACATGAGTTTGAATTCTGACTCTGACACTAGCTCCCTTCGTGACCTTGGATGACTCACTTCATGTCAGCTCTCTAAAGCTCAGTGTCCTCATCTGTGAAATAGGTAAAACAATTACTACTTTACCTAGTTGTGAGGATTCATGTGATGACCTAAACTTGTAGAACAATAGGGTCCACCTATGCTGTTTGGAAATGGTTCCTTAGAGAGCCTATCAAGAGCTGCTGAGCTGGGCAAGGTGCCTGGGATGAAATGGAACTTTGTCCACAGGCTGAATACACTAGGCTGGTGCATCTGAGACAAGCTTTCCGGAGCCCTCTGCTTTCTGAGTGTCCCCATCTGTTAGCAAAGGACTCAGCCTAGGGCAGTTCAAATGCTTATGAATAAATTGTGTGGCTATTCTTTCCTCCCCACCCACAGACTCTCCAACAAAATTTTAGTATCCTGTGGCTCAGGCAAGGCCTTCTTCCTCTCTAGACCAATGAGCCCAGTAACTTATCCCAGAGGATTTCTCCTGCTTAGCCACCAGTTCTGGCCCTTTAAGGCAGGACAGGTTTATAAAGTGCTAACTGTCCCAGTGGGACCCTCAGACTGTTTACAGATAACATCAAGCTTGCTCTCTCCAGCTGGCAGCAGAAATCTAAATTAATTCAAGAACTGCTTCTGTAGCTCTGTCCCTCAGCAACTCCCTCCAGTTTCCCCTCCCCCTTTCCCCAACAGAGAGACTGGGGATTTGAGACAATAGATTGGGCCACCACTAGAGGAACCCCAACTCTGGGTGGAGATAATAGCTTCAACTCCTGAAGCCATGTTGGAATGAATCATCCCATGGCCCTTTGGAAGTGACACCATCCTATGCATTTTGATCCTCAGAAAAATTGTGGACCCATTTGGCATCTGTCTTCCTTTTTCTGTTGGAGATACATTCAACTTTATATAGTGGGAAAATTATTAAACACTCAGGAGATCTGGGTTCAAATCCCAGATCCTCTGGTTACTAGCCATGTGACTAATCATTTCTTCTCTTCTCAGTTTCTTCCTCTGTGAAATGGAAATAATACTTGCAATCCCTGCCTTCCAGAGCTGTTATAAGGAAAGGGGTTTGCATGCCATATAGAGAGTGGAATATAAATGGGAGCTATTGCTTCAGGCATCTTCTCTGGGTTGAATTCCTGCCTCCTCACTCTCAAATGACATTCAACTGATCTTTTGTTGCTGTTGTTCAGTTCTGTCTGACTCTTTGTGACTCCATTTGGGGTTTTCTTGGCAGAGATACTTAAGTAGTTTGCTACTTCCTTCTCCATCTCATATTACAGATAAGGAAACTGAGGTGAATAGTGTTCAATGCGCAGGGTCACTCAGTGTGTGAGGTAAAATCTGAACTCAGATCCTCTTGACTCCAAGCCCAGTGCTCTATCCATTGCACCATCCAGCTGCCCCCTCCTCAGTTTAGGGATCAGAAAATAATGGTTTAAGTGTTTTATCATCCCAGAGGACTCTGGAAGCCCAAGGAATCCAAAGTAATAGCTTTCTAAAGCTAGAATTTCAGGGAATAGGGGAGTTGAGAACCACCCATTCTACCTCTGGGGAAGTCTGACTTGACATGCAATCTATGTTTGCAAGTTTTTCAAGGGTAAAAAATATCATAGCATCATTTGTTTAGAGCTAAAGGGGACCTTAGAAGCCATCTAGTTTTTATTCATTGCAAAAATGAAATTTTGGTTCACAGAAGGGCATTGGTTTGTCCAAGGTCACACAGTAAGTGAACGACTGAGTCAGAATTGGAACCCTAGTTCCTCTGACTCTGGTCCCTTTTTCAGTCCCTTGTGTGGCAACATCCACTATTTGGGTTTTTTTTTCTTGGATGCAAGATTGGTGCTCCAGCCCTGCCTCTGGAGTCCAAACACAAAGAAAAAAGGTTCATCACCACTCCCCTTTCACTCCAGGGATCAAAGTGAGAGAAACAGCCAAAACTCCATGCAGCGTATGTTTATGGGGATATTCTTATGCATATTAGAATGAAAAAAAGCAGAGAAAGGCTGGATGGATCAGCTGCTGGGATACACTAAACAGCTATTAAGGTATATATAAAGACTTAAATAATCACAGACCCATTTTATAGCTAGGAATAGTGAGGCACAGAAAGGCTGTCATTTCCTCAAAGTCCTACAGTCATTACCAATTCTGCACCATTCTCCTGGAAGTTCCTCTGGCTAGACCACACCTCAAATCTTAAGAGAAGTTCTGAGGATTATGTTTGTTTGTTTTTAAAGCAATTGGGGTTAAGTAACTTGCTCAAGCCATTTCTGGGTGTGGTGCTAAGTAAGTATCAGAGCCCAGAGTCGATCCCAGGTCATCCCGACTCTGGGGCTGGTGCTCTCACTCGCTGTGCTACCTGGTCGCCCCGAGGATTATGTTTTAAGAAAGATCATAGGTGTAGAGCTGGAAAGCATTCCGAGGAAGGCAACAGAACAATGAAGACCTGGGATTAGAACCTTGAGGGTGTTTAACACAGTGCCTAGCATATAGGAGGTGCTTAGTAGGTTTTTAAAAATTGATTTATGTTTAGCTTGAAGAAAAGGAGACTCAGGAGGGACATTAAGAATTTTCTTCAGAGGCAGCTAGGTGGCACAGTGAATAGAGCACTGGCCCTGGAGTCAGGAGAACCTGAGTTCAAATCCGGCCTCAGACACTTAACACAAAACTAACCATATGACCTTGGGCAAGTCACTTGACCCCAAATGCCCTACCTTCCCCCCTCCAAAAAAGCAAGAAAAAAAAATAATTTCCTTCAAGCTTTTGAAAGGATGTCAAGTGAAAAAGCGATTGGATTTGTTTTGCTTCAACCTAGTGGGCAGAGTGGTGGGTAGGAGCTGCAAAGAGGCTGATTTCAACTTGATATAGAAAAAACTCTAATAATGAGAGCTGTGCATAAGGAGTTTGGGCTACATTTGGAAGTAATGGGTTCCTCCTTTCTAGAGGTTTTCTAGTAAAGACAGCTTGATTCCTTCTTGGGCATACCATAGAGGATATTCTTGTTGAAATGATGTCTGGAGTGAGGCAGCTGGGTGGTGTGATGGATAGAGCACTGGACCTGGAGTCAGGAAGACCTGAGTTCAAATCCAGTCTCAGATATTTATTAGTTTTTGTTCCTGAGCAAGTCACTTAACCTCTTCCTCAGTTTTCTCACCTGTAAAATGGGGGTGATAATAATATCCCAACAACAACCCAACAACCCAAGGTTGTTGTTGTGAGGATAAAAGGAGATGATCTTTGCGAACACTTTGCAAGCCTCAAAGCCCTATGTAAATGCTAATTATGATGACTATGGGCTCCTGGGCTACCTTTTCACTCAGGGATTCAGTGATTCTGAGGGTTTGTGCTGGAGAGAGTGTCAGACTTCCATGTTATCTGCTTAAGATGACTGGAGGTCCCTCCCTCCTGCCTATGGTCCCTTATCTGGGAAGTAAGCATCTTTTTAATCTCTCATTCAATCAGCATAGGTTAATCAAGCTCCTACTAGGTTCCAGGTGCCGGGAATACAAAGTCCAAAGTGGAACAATAAGAGAGAAGACAATATAAAGATGGATAGATGTTGACAAGATACATATGAGGCATGTTGAAGATAGAGGAGAAAGCAACAGCTGCTGGGAAGGGGGGCCCAGGAGAGGCTCCAGCCAAAGGGAGCACTTGAACTCAGCAGTTATTCATTGAGGAAGAGAGAGATGAGGTACATATAGGGGGAGTTTGTGGTCAAAGTGAGAGGCCAGGCATACATAAATGGGAAAAGGAACATGGTGTAATGAAAAGACCTCTGGATTTGGGAATCAGAAGTAAAACTCTGGACCTTTACTTTCTAGCTATGTGACTTTGGGCAAATCACTTTACCTGTGTGTCTCAGTTTTTTCATCTATAAAATGGGGGTGTCAATAATGTTCATTTCGAGGGATGTTAGCAAAGGTCATTATGAAAGAAGTGCTTTGTAAACTGAAAAGATCTATAGAAATGTGGACTTCTATTAAATCATCAGCATCAAAATTATTCAGAGAAATTTGTTACACAAGCACCTATGAAAAGGACAGGGCAATATAATGAAAACTATATACTAAAGGAATGGAAAGCAAAGGGGAGATCACTGTAGGTTGGGGTTTGTCAAGGAATGTTTTTTAGTATATGGGAACTTGATCTGAAGTATAAGTAGGATGGAGAAATAAAAATGATTGGGGGAGGGGGGCATTCCAGCCTGAGAGTCTACTACAAGCAGAGGGAGGGGAAAGGAGGGAGGAGCAGAGACATGAGCAGGATGATGATGAGACCAGTCTGGCTAGGATACAGTTCATGCAGAGCAGAAAGGGATCTTGGATGAAGTCTGGGCTTGACCTGTTGGACTGTGGGGGCCACTTTCTGAGCAGGGGAGCAGCACTGGGGGAAGATCTAAGCGGTAGTGGCATGGAGACCATCTAGTTTTCTCTGAGAGCTGTAGGATCTGAACCAGAGAAATGAATTGACAACTCGTGGGGAAAATCCTCCTCCACCCCCAGCCCTAACCCCATCCTGAGTTTCTGCAGTGTTCTAGTAATGCTGAGCCAGCACCTCGTAGCAGGGCAAAGCCATCATCTCTCAGTTTTCTGCATGAGGGAGAATAAAGAGGATTTATTTGGGAAAATTAAACAATTTATTTTGGGGGGTTTGAATTCAGCTCACAATATCAAGGCCATCATGTGCAGCTTATGACTCAGAAATGCGAAGGTTTCAGCGATTACTTTTCTCCTGACAGAGCCAAGCCTTTGCTAAGAACATGTGTGCAGCTATAGACAGGGTGATTTTCAATCTAATTAAGTTTCCCAGGCAGCAGAGGCCCCCTGTTCTGCACCCCTCCTCCCCATCACTACCAACTAATTCATGAGTGTTGCTTAGTTTAATTCTCTTCTGAAGTGGATTCACCTCTTCTTCCTTCCACAAGTCTGGCAGGTAAATGAGGGGCACCTGGAGACAGCCAATCTCATCCTGATCAAATCAACTCAGGAATGTACCCCTATATGGGGCCACCCAGAATCCTGCCAGGCTTAACTGAGCTTCAAGGGAAATTTGATTCAGCTTTTTCGTACTGATGCCTCCTGTGTACCCAGACCTGCACTTGTCAGTGAGGGTGGGGGCATGGGAGGGGGAATTAAAGGAGATGTAGTAACTCCCCTCCTGGAGCTCATGGTCAAGGCAGGAAGAAGAGTTGCTAAAAACAGCTCATGAAATCACAGACTTTCCAAAAGGTATTTGATCAGTGCCCAAAAAAGCAAAGATAAGAGCTGTGGGAGTTCAGAGGAGAGAAAGAGATCAGAGTGAACCAAAGTTCATCGTCAGCCCTGATCAGACCACATGTGGAGGACCACACGCAGTTCTGAATGGAGTGATAGTGAGAGTGTTGTACCTGGAGTCAGGAAGATCTGAGTTCAGATCTACTCTCAGATACTTACTGTGTGATCTTGAGCAAGTCACAACCTCTGTCTGCCTCAGTATCCTCAACTATAAAATAGGAATAATAATATCATGGGGATAATAGGGAGAAGTCCTCACAGTGTTGTTGGAAGGATCAAATGAGATATTTGTAAAGCACTCTTTCTTTTTTTAAAGCAATCAGGGTTAAGTAACTTGCTCAAGGTTACACGGCCAGTTATTTCTGGGTGTGGCTGAGTATCTGAGCCCGGATTTGATCCAGATCATCCCGACACTGGAGCCGGTGCTCTTACTTGCTGAGCCACCTGGCCACCCCTAAGCAATTGGGGTTAAGTAACTTGCTCAAGGTTACATGGCCAGGTGTTTCTGGGTGGGTGCTAAGTGTCTGAGCCTGGGATTCGATCTCCAGGTCTTCTCAACACTGGAGCCGGTGCTCTCACTCGCTGTGCTACCTGACCGCCCTTGTAAAGCACTCTCAGCACACTGCTCGACACATCCTCAGGAGGACATTGGCCAGCTAGAGTGTGTTCAGAGAATGGTGACTGAGATGAGGAAGGAACTGAAATTCACGGCGTAGCAGGATTTATGAGAGGGACCGGGATAATTTAACCTGGAAAAGACCGGGAAATTGAGTAAGATGGTGCTAACATGTGGAAGAGGAGCTAGACCTTCTGGTTGACCCCAATGGGTAGAACTTAGACAAACAAGTAAAAGTTACAGAGAAATAAGCTGTAGTTTAACAGAACTGTAGCATCTAGGCACCCTCCTCTCACCTCTAGGGGCCCCAGAAAAGCTATCTCAGGTCAAAGGTACCCAAGCGTGTCTTCATCCACTAAAAAAGAATGGGCTTATCATACATTACAAAATGCACATCTATGTATTATATGTATACAACGTGTAGTCCACATTTACATAGTCAGCACTTTTCCATCTCCCATGACTCCAGTCTTAAGTGAAGGGTCATAAGGGTGAAGTCCCAAGAGCTTCATCTTCTCTAGCTAGCCAAAGGCATGGCTATACCCTAGATCTCACTGCCACCCATAACTGTACCACCTTCTTCATTTTGAACTCAAAAAGTCCTCTTTGATCCTATTCTTCTGCTCTCCCAGCCATCCCTTGGTCGTCCTAAAGCTATTCTTTGACCTCCCTCACAACCTTTTAATTACCATGTCCCCTCCCCTCCCCACCATTCTCAGGCTTCTTCCCTGATCTGGCCACACCTTCATCTCTACCAAGTCTTGACTTTGCAGGTGAACAGTTCAACATCCCACAGCC
This sequence comes from Petaurus breviceps papuanus, assembly GCF_028583685.1. Classification (NCBI taxonomy): domain Eukaryota; kingdom Metazoa; phylum Chordata; class Mammalia; order Diprotodontia; family Petauridae; genus Petaurus; species Petaurus breviceps. The sequence goes on from NW_027187234.1 coordinate 119,588, forward strand.
CTGCACCATGGCTCCTTTGTTCCAGATTTTTCTGATCTCCATTTTGGCTCCCATCTACCTTTCCCCCCTTATTTTATCCTACCCCACTTGGCAAACACCTTGTTCCAGCCCAATTAGAATACTTAGGATCATGGATCTAAATCTAGAAAGGGCTTCAAAGTTTATCTAGTCCAATGCCCTCATTTTACAGATAAGATAACTGAGGGAAAAGGAAATTAAGTGAATGGAATACTATTGTGCTATAATAAATGACAAGCAGGTAGATTTCAGAAAAACCTGGAAAGATTTGCATGAATTGATCCAGAGTGAAGTGAGCAGAACCAGGACAACATCATACAAAGTAACAGCAATAGCGTGTGATGATCAACTCTGCTAGACTTATCTCTTCTCAGCAATACAATGATCCAAGACAATTCCAAAGGACTTATAACGGAAAATGCTCTCCACATCCAGAGAAAGAACTGATGTAGTCTGAATGGAGATCTCTATCATGGAGAATTGTGGCTTTGACCTTGAAGAAAGTGGAAAATACTGGAGATATGGGAGGACCCAGAGAACAAGACAGAGCCCTTGTTTTTACTGAATTTACCCCTATTTTTACTGAATTCTTCCAATGAGAGCCCGACAAAGGGCTGTTTTTGACTAGTCTGAGAGGTGGCTTAGGTGATAGGCTCACTTTGATGCAGAAAAGGGGCGGTTCAGAGATTTCTAGTAACAATAAAACATGAAACAATGGGCATCTCTTAGTGAGATAGGAATGAATAAAAGAGATACAGGATTATTTGGGTGATTTACATGATGAGGGGATCATAAAGAATTTCATGCTTGAAACTGAGTCTTGAAAGAAGAAAGGGATTCTGAAAAATGGAGCTCAAAAGGGAGGGCACTTCAGGCATGGAGGATTGCCTATGAAAAAATTCAGCAGTGGGAAATCAAGTGCCATGTATCAGGAAAGCAAAAAGTCCAGATTATCTGACTGTGTGGATGGGGAATAATGTATTATAAGACTGGATAAAGTATGTTAAAGCCAGGTTGTGAAGAATTTAAATGCCAAACAAAGGAGTTTATATTTGATATTACCAATGACGTGGAACTGTCAGCATTTACTGAATAAGTAAACATAGTCAGATTTGTCCTAAAGGACTGCATGAAGCCTAGATTAGAGAGGATGTTATGAAAATAGCCCAAGTTATAGGTGAGGAGGGCCTGAATTGGGCTGGTAGTTGTGTGAATGAAGAGACAGATATGGACGAAGTGACAAGATTTGATAATTAAGTGGGTATGTGGAATGAGCCAGTTGATCTGCCAACAAGCATTTATTAAGTGCCTACTGTGTGACAGGCACTGTCCTGAGCACTGGGGGTACAAAGAAAGGCAAAAAATCCCCAACTCTACCCTCCAGGAGCTCACATTCTACTGAGGAAGAGGACATATAACTAATTAGGCAACTGCAAGATAAAGAGTGGATGAAAGGTAATCTCAGAAAGGTAGGCACTAGTATCTGGGAAGGAGGACTGGGAAAAGCTTACTGCAGAAGACAGAATTTGAACAAAGTCTTGGTGGGATCCAGGGAAACTGAGAAGCCTCAGAGGTAAGGGCCTAGAGGACAGTCCATGCAAAGTCTCTGAGATGGGAGATGGAGTGAATGTCATGTGAGGCATATTCAGTAGACCATGTAACTGGATTGTAGAGGGTATGGGAAGGAGAAGAGGAGGAGACTGGAAACGTAAGAAGCCAGGTTGTGTTTAAATGGCAAATAAAGAGTTTATATTTGATCTTGGAGGTAATAGGAAATCACTGCGGCTCACTGAGTGGGGCTGGGCAGAAGGAGTGTGTGAAATGGTTAGATCTATGTTTTCTAAAAATCAAGTTGGAAGCAAAGAGAGGCCAGACTCAAGTCTGGACACACTTGAGTCAGGGAGGCCACTTAGAAGACTACTGAAGCAGTCCAAGGGAGAAACAATGAGGGCCTGAACAAGTGGTGGCTGTGAGTGGATAAAAGGGGATGTATACAAAACAATGTATGCTACGATTAGTGAAACAAGAAGATTTAGCAATGGGTTAGATATACAGGACGGAAAAGAATGTGATGACACTAAGATTTCGAGCCCGGGTTACTGGGAAGATGGTATACTTGATAGTAATAGGAAAATTTGGAAGATTTTTTTGGGGAAAATAACACATCTTGTTTTGAGCACATTGAGTTTGAGATACCTATGCAAAATCCAATTTGAGATATCCAAAAGGCCATTGGTAACATGTGACCATAACTCAAAAGAAAGACTAGGGATGGTTAGAATGGGAGCCATTTGTATGAGATGATAATTGAACACACCAGTGCTGACGAGATCACTATTTAACTAAGTGAAATAGAATAAAGCTAAAGGAGAAGGTGGCCCGAGACAGAGCCTTGAGGGACACTCACAGTTAGTGGCCAAGCCACGAAAGAAAAACCAACACAAAAAGAATGAGAAGGAATGATCAGAGAGAAAGGAGAACTAGGAAAGTGATGGATCACAATGAGGTTACAAATCTGGGTGACGGGAAGGATAATAGTGCCTTCAGAAGAAATGTGCAAGTTCAGAAGAGGGTTAGATTTTGGGGGAAAGATAATGAATTCGAATTTGGATGTGTTGGGTTTGAGATTTCTTTTTTTTTCTTTTTTTTTTTTTTGGAGGGGGAAGGCAGGGCAATTGGGTTTAAGTGACTTGTCCAAGGTCACATGGCTAGTAAGTGTTAAGTGTCTGAGGCCACATTTGAACTCAGGTCCTCCTGACTCCAGGGTTGGTGCTCTATTCACCATGCCACCTAGCCGCCCCGGGTTTGGGATTTCTAAGGAACATTGAATTAGAAACGTCTACTATGCCCAGGGATGTGAGAGTCTGAGAGCCTGATGTGTTGTAAGAGCCCAGCTCAGCAGAGAAAGGAAATTGGAAATATAGAACCAGGAGTCATTAGTATAGAGATGATGCTTGGTCCCATGGGAGTTGATGAGGGCACCAAGAATATAGAAAGGAAAGAGAAAGCCCGAGACCAAGCCTTGAGAAACACCCAAAATTAGGTCAAAGAATATTTTAAAAAGAGTAAAAAGGAGAGAAACAAGAGAAGTGTTATGATAACACAGAGAGAAAATAGTATACAGAAAGAGAAGATGGTCAATAGTGTCAAAGGTGGTTGGTGTTTGGTCATTTTTCAGTCATATCTGACCTGTAACCTCATTAGGGGTTTTCTTGGCAAAGATACTGGAGACATTTGCCATTTCCTTCTCTAGCTCATTTTACAGATGAGGAAATTGAGGCAAATCGGGTCAAGTGACATGCCCAGGGTCGGATCACACAGCTAGTAAGTGTCAGGACAGATTTGAGATGAGTCTTTCTGACTCCAGGCCTGGCTCTCTATCCATTGTGCCACCTAGTTGCTGTCAAAGGTTGTAGAGAGATCAAAAGATGAGGAATGAGAAAAGGCCTTAGAATGGTCTCTGGAGAAAGTAGATTTGATTCAGCAATGGAGTCAGAATAATAATTATAGTTAGTATTTATCTGACACTTTAAGGTATGCTGGACTTTACAAATAACACCTCATTTTATCCCCACAACAATCATGTGAGGCAGGTGCTATCATTATCCTCGTTTTACAGATGAGGAAACTGAAGCAAACATAGGTTAAGTGACTAGGCCAGGATGACCCAGCTAGTAAGTGGATGAGGAAAGATTTGGTCTTGGGTCTTCCTGATTCCAGATTTAGCATTCTATTCACTGCATAACCTAGAAATCAAACTAGAGAGATTTAGTAGACAGTGAAAAGAGAGGAAATGAAGGTAACGAGTGAAGAGGTTCTTTTTTTCCCAAGGAGTTTGAAAAAGGGAGAAGAGGTCTAGGAAGAGAGCTTACAGGGATGGTAGGGTCTAAGGAAAGTCTTGGGGGTTATTTTAAATGGGGGAGATTTAAGTTCTCCTATCCTTAACACTCGGGCACCACCTCCTCCATTCAGTCTTTCTTGTTTGTTTGTTTTGATTTTTGCTTTTTGGAGGTGGGGAGGTAGAGTAATTGGGGTTAAGTGACTTGCCCAAGGCCACATGGCTAGTTTTTGTGTTAAGTGTCTGAGGCTGGATTTGAACTCAGGTCTTCCTGACTCCAGGACCAGTGCTCTATTCACGGTGCCACTCAGTCACCCCCAGTCTTTCTTGATCCTCCCAATTCTTGGTCTTTTCTCTCTCCCTAATCAGTTTTGTTTGTACTATGCTTATTGGTAAGAATATTATAAGACACTTTTCCTATAGAGGCACCTGGGTGGTGCAGTCGATAGAGTAGTGGGCCTAAAGTCAGGAAGTCCTGAGTCAAATCTGGCCTCAGACACTTAACAAGATGTGTGTGACCCTGGGCACCCTTAAATTCTGCCTCATTTTTGTCTTCTGCAAAATGGGGGTAATAACAATAGTATCAACCTCCCAGGTGGTTGTGAGTAAAAATTGACATAGTATTTGTAAAGCACTTAGCACAGTGCCCAGCACATAGAAGCATTTAATGTTTCCTTCCTTCCTTCCTTCCTTCCTTCCTTCCTTCCTTCCTTCCTTCCTTCCTTCCTTCCTTCCTTCCTTCCTTCCTTCCCAGAATGTGAATTCTTTGAGGGCAGGGGTTGTTTCCTTACCATGGAGTCTTGCCTGCAGTAGACACTTAATGTTCATTGTAATGAATTGATGACTGTCATAAGGTTAATTGTGTCCTTGAGGCTTTATTGTCTGAATTCTTCCTTATTCTCTGGGATATTCCTTTGTCAGAGATCACAGGACCTTAGTAGGCAGGTTAGTAATAATTTTATGGGGACTGGTTGGTCCTGCTCCCAGTTAAGTTATCTAACCTTTATGAAACTTAATTTCCTTATCTGTCAAATGGGGAAAATATTACTTTTACTGCTTTCCTTCTAACATTTGTATCAGGAAAAAAAGTGCCATAAAAATGGGCTATCGTTCAATTCTACTTTGCTAAATGGCCTTTGAATTTTAAAGTCACTTCGAGATGTAGATTTATTTTTGGGTAAAGCCACCAAATTACAGGCTTCTTTTTTTAATTTTATGTTTACTTTTAGTTTACAACATTCATTTCCACAAGATTTTGAGTTACAAATTTTCTCCCCATCTTTTCCCTACCCACCATCCCAAAACAGCAATCCCACTGAATATCCCCTCCCCCAATCTGCTCTCTCCTATATCCTCCCCCATGCCTCCTCCAGCTTTCTAGTAGGGCAAGATGGATCTCCATACCCCAGTGCCTGTATATCTTATTTCCCAGTTGCATGTAAAAAAATATTTTTTTAACATTTGATTTTAAAACTTTGAATTCCAGATCCCCTTCTTCCCTCATCACCCACCCTTACTGGGAAGATAAGCAATTCAATATAGGTTGTACATGTGTAGTTACACAAAACATTTCCATAGTGGATATATTGTGAAAGACTGACTATATTTCCCTCCATCCTATCCCACCCTCCACTTGTTCTATTTTCTACTTTGATCCTGTCCCTTTTCAAAAGTGTATGCTTCTAACTACCCCTCCCCCCCAATCTGCCCTCCCTTCTATCATCCCCCCCCTCTTGTCCCCTTCCCCCCTACTTTCCTGTAGGGTAAGACACCCAATTTAGTGAATATGTTATTCCCTCCTTAAGCCAAATTCAATGAGAGTAAGGTTGACCCATTCTCTTTTGCCTTCCTGTTCTTCCCCTCCATTGTAACAGTTTTTCCTTGCCTCTTTCATATGAGATAATTTATTATTCTATTCTGTCTCTCCCTATCTCCTCTCATTATATTCCTCTCTCACCTCTTAATTTTATTTTAAAAATATCATCCTCCAGGCTTCTTTTTTGAAGAGAGATGGCAAGGACTCTTATGATCAGCCTCTCTCTCTTCTTAACGAGTTCCCCCAGAATACACAGGCTTGACTCTGCCTGGGAACAGACCACAAAAGGCCTTTTGGACCCATGGTTTTAATTTGTGCTAATCTTATCATTCTGCTGGCATGTTTGGAAATTCCAAATTGGTCCCCCAGGTATTTTTTCTGGAACAGAACCACAGGCCAATTGATCTGGCCTTGGATGAAGAGGCAGGTTGTTGATCATCGTCCAAGGATTTCAATGCCTGCCATTCCTGAGCCAACTGTCAATTCTCTTCATAGAGACAGGATCCCTGGAAACTGCCAGGTGGCTCCATCCCCTCTGCTGACCAGCCTGATACTGGGCTAAGTTATTACAGGTGAAACTGCTTCCCCAAAAGAGAGTCCACTCAAACTGATTAGCCCTGGAATAGGAACCATGGATTATGTGAGAAAGGATGCTTTGTAGCAATAGCACGGTCAATAACTCTGGCCCACTAGTCTATCTGTGATGAGGACATCAAAATATGACCTGGGAGCATAAGTAAGTATCCTCCCTGATAGAATCTTAAAGGTTAGCCATGTCCCTAAACACCCCTTTTGTTGGTTAGTTGTTTCATTCTTGTCTGACGCTTCTTAACCCTATTTGGGATTTTCTTAGCAAAGATACTAAAGTGGTTTGCCATTTCTTCTTCAGTGGATCCATTTTGTTAGGCAATCAGAGGGTCACACAACCAGTAAGTGTCTGAGGCTGGATTTGAACTCTGGTCTTCCTGACTCTGGGCCCAGTGCTCTAGCCACCTTAAACACTCCCTTGCTTTTCTTAATGACACATAATATTTATCACTAATAATAAATAAAAAATTTATGTAGGGCATTAACGTTTGAAAAAGATTTCACCTTGATTATCTCATTTATTCCTTTTAATAACCCTGTGAGATAAGATAATTATTAAAACTTCCCCTTTTCAGATGAGGAAACTGAAGCTCAGAAAAGTTGTGACTTTTCTAATTACTAATTTATCAAAACTCTTCCAAAACCCATTTTTATCTAGCTATACCTTTTTGGGGAGTGAGTTCTATATAGTTAATTCCCACTAGATAAAGTGAATTAATAGGTGTAATTTATGCAACGCTTTAAAGTTTGTAAAGTACTTCATTTGTTATTTTAAAATAGCTCTGTCAAGTAGGAATATAGATATTATCATCTCTATTTTACGGATGAAGAACTGAGGCTCAGAATTAGAAGACTTGGGGAAGCTAGAGGGCAAAGTGGATAAAGCACCAGTCCTGGAGTTAGGAGGACCTGAGCATAAATCCAGTCTCAGGTCTTAGCATTTGGTGACCCTGGACAAGTCACATCAATTGCCTCTCCCCCCCCCCAAAAAAAAAATTAAGTGACTTGCCCATCATCACAGTTAGTTTCAGAGGAGGGATTTGAACCTAGGTCTTTCTAATTCCAAGCACTATATATGTATAAAATAGTAAACTGTAAGCTCCTAAAAGTCAGGAATTTTAACATCCCAGGACCTAAAACTGGAAAGGATATTAGAAGTGATCTAGTCCAACTTCTTCATTTTACAGATGAGGAAACTGAGACCCAAGAGAGAAATGACTTGTCCAATGCCACACAGTCTACATGTGGCAAAAACGGAATCTGAACCCAGATCTTCTATCTACAAATCCACTTTCTGCTATGCTAAGTAGCAGAACCTATGAATGATCCTAAATTTGTCTCTTTCAAAATACATGGGACTTTCTTGTTTCTAGAGTCTGTTTTGGGAAACACCTCCTGTCTGTTTCCCAAACACTTCCCCACCTCCGCCAACCCTCTATCCCTTATCTGAATATATAGGTTTGCAATCACATACTTCCCCAATATGAATGCCTCTAGTATGAAGCCACCTCACTTTCCTACCTTTTTATGGCTAGGCTCCCCATCATGTTGCTCCTTCCCCCTAAATATTTGTGTGGCTTTGTTTGGAGTCTCTACCAGGTTCATGAGGTTTGTCCTCCTGCCAGTATCTGGCCCTGCACACGGCACTCTTTGACCATGGTGTTAGGGAATATAATGGTACCCACTCAGCTCTGAGGCTGGTCGGTCTTCCAGATCAGACATTTAAACCATTTACCTCAGTAGAAAACCCATAAATCAAGGGGTTTTCAAAGAAATCAGTCTGGCTATCTAAATCCCAGCAGATGTAATGATCAATCCTTTAAACCCATAATTGTTCAAATTACTCTGGGCAACATAAAACATTAATTTGGAAAAATTTAATAGAAAAAAGCTCTTTAAATCCACAACGAGATAAATGGTCTCCAGCAATATGACCTTTTTCCATACTGCAGTGACGTTGAAGAATCTGAAAGTTATTTACATTTTCATTCTTCCGTGGAAAAATGTTGACAAGGCTTTCACGGTGTGGCAGAGGAGATAGGAAATGCAGCACTTTTCCAATTCCTCTTTCCTCCCCCTTCCTCCCCCCCCACACCAGAGGGGTCTCTAATTAATGATAGAGCAGCGACTTCATAAACGGAATTTTCATCAGTTTGCCTCGGTAATCTTCGGGGTGACACCATCTCCCTCTCACACCCCCACTCCCAGGGGCTAATGTAATGTAGGGTTATTTTTTATCATAAAAATATTCCATCCTGACCATCTGAGTCTCCCACTTTGCATTTTAAAGCAGGTGGGGATGTGGGGGCAGGCTGTCACATTTGGTTCTTTCCATGTGTTAGCCAAGGGTAAAGCCAGAGAAAAAAATCACAAGGTGAGAGAAAAATATGGGCTATGAAAATGTCAGACTGCATGGCCTTCTGTGTGTTTGTATATGTCATATAAACATCTTCTTAGCGAGTGTGTGGGTGCAGCTAAAAAATATGTGTGTGTATACACATACCCCCCTACACACACATAAATGTGCACACGTACATAGCATGATGCTTCTCATTTATATAAGCCATCTCCCTTTCCAAAGCACCTTCACGGAGATCTTCTCATTTGGTCCCTGCAGAAGTCTTGGGTGGAAAGCAACGCATGCATTATGATGTTCACTTGCAGATCAAGAAACTGAGGCCCTGAGAGGTGGAGTCACTTGCTGGAAGCCACATAGATGGCCGTGGAATTGGGGCTGAGATTCAGATCCTCCAGAGTCCCAGGCCAATGCAGTACTGAGGCAAGGCAGCACAGAGGCTTCCACGCACTGCACTGGGATGTCGGGAGCCCCTGGTTCTGCCATAGCTCTGTTAGTACCTGGGTCACCTTGCATTCGGGGCCTCACTGCACTCCTCTGTGAAATGACAGGGATGGCCTAGATGGTACTGAAGGTCACTTTCAGTTCTAACATTTTGGGTCTCAGCACAGATCACAGACTCAGTCACAGAACCTCTGATTGGAAGAACTCAGATGGAGAGTGACTAGGAAACCTGGACTCAGAGTCAGGAAAACCTGCATTTCAATCCCACTTCAGATACTTGGGTATCCCTGGGTACTTCATCTCATTGAGCCTCAGTTTCCTCATTTGTAAAACAAAGGGAAAAAATAATGGAAAAAAAGGAGGGCAGGTAGGTGGCATGGTGAATAGAGTACCGGCCCTGAAGTCAGGAGGACCTGAGTTCAAATCCAGCCTCAGAAACTTGACACTTGCTAGCTGTGTGACCTTGGTCAAGTCACTTAACCCCAATTGCCTTGCCTTCCCCCTCCAAAAAAAAAAAGAAAGTAAAATGAAGGGGTTGGACTCCATGGTTTCCAAGGTCCCTTCCATTCTACATTTGGGTTCCCAACCTTCCCATCCTATGCACCTCTCAGATCCGCTCAGGCTCCACATCTGGATCCATGATCTTATGAACTTAGTTCACCTGATCCTCCCCATCATACTCAAGCAAGAATTCTCTCAATAGCATCCTTGATAACTGATCATCCATTCTCTTGACTGAGGACAGCAATAAAATGAGAATTAGGCCAATGCAAAATCTAGACTCCTTAGCACCTCTCAGACTTGTTCTTTTTAAAGTAGATACCCTTTGTTTGTTTGTATCATAGTCACTGTTATAATTATACCCACTACCCAGCCCCTTCCAGATTGACAAAGAAAAATAATTAAGCAAAACAATTCAGTAGTGCATATACCATTCCAACCTAGTACTTCCCCACCTCTTTGCTATAATGAAGAAAATGTTTCATTATCTGTTCTCCAGGAGCATTATTGATTTTTTCAATTATTCATAGCTCAGGTTCTTCATAAATCTTTTGATTTACATTGATGTAATTTTTGTGTGACACAGTAGTTAGAGCGCCAGGTTCTGAGTCAGGAAGGTCTGAGTTCAAACCTGACCTCAGACACTTACAAGCCTTGTGACCATGGGCAAGTAATTTAATCCTGTCTGCCTCAGTTTCCTCATCTGTAAAATGAGCTAGAAAAGGAAATGGCAAACTACTCCAGTATCTTTTTCAAGAAAACCCCAAATGAGATCACAAAGAGTCTGACATGACTGAAAAATGACTGAACAATTGTTGTGTATATCTTGATTCTTCAAATTTCATTCTGCATCAGTTCATACAAATCTTTCCATATGTCCCTGAATTCTTCATATTTATCATTTCCAAGTCTGAGGTCTCAACACAGAACATAACCTCTTCTTCCTTAAAGCTTTCCTTAAGTACAGGATCTTCTCTGTGGCTAGTGAGGAGGCAGGATATCCCAGCTGGAGGTATATGCAGTGTTTTCTGTCCACCTCTCATGCCTGTTAATGACCTTGCAGGGATTAGGGTGGCCCCTCCATATGCCAAGAAGTTCCTTCTGCTGGCAGCTGGTGGGAGGGGAGGGGAGGATGGATGCTCTGGCCTCTTGGGGGTGGGGGTGGGGGTGGCTTAGGGCATCCAGGATGTCGTCAATTCTGGCTTGTCAGAGCCTCTGAGGGCAGTGGCTGGTGGGATGATTTAGGGCAGGAGTGTGGCAGGCACTGGTCCAAGGGAGGGGTCTCTCTTAGCAGGCAGGTGGGGAGTACTTGAACATCATCATTACTATCATAATGATGATGACAGGAGTCCCTAAGGTAGCACTGAAAAGCCAAGGAGATGCAGCTGTTTTACATGCCACGAGGCTGCAGCATCTTTTGCCTCAGACCTCACCTAGTCCCTAGGAAAGGAACTCATCATGTTTACAAATGGCCATAGTGAGTATCAACCTTGAGCCTCACTACCTTTCTACGAGGCATGTATAGCAGGAAATATTATCCCCATTTATAAGAAGGGAAACCAAGGCCCAGAAAAAAGTGAATTCCCCAAATTTATAATACAGGTCAATGACAGAGTTGAAAAGAGAGTCCCGATCTCCTCACTTTCCAGAATACCATGGAATCATAGCAAGGGACATCAGGACACCCAGTCCCTCATTTTACAGTTATAGGTAGGTTTGTGACTTGTTCAAAGTAGCATAAGAGGGAAGCAGCTAGCAAAGCTAGGATTTAAACCCAGGTCCTCTGACTCTGGGGTTCTTAGACATTCCCCTGGATAATGCCGTCTCTCCAAACTGGCTCCAGGTCACACCACAGGTCACTGGAAATTGGGAAAGGACTTGGACAGAAGGAAAGGGGGAGAGGTAAGAGGAAAAGGAACAAGAAGAGAAAAAATAGTTATTGAGCATCTATTAATATTTATTAAGCATTATTACATGCTAGGCATTGTGCCAAGCACTTTACAAATACTATTTCATGGGATCCTCACAATAATGCAGTGAAGTTGGTGCTATTATGATCCCTATTTTATAGTTGACCAAACTGAGTCAGACAGAGGTTAAGTGACTTGGCCAGGGTCATATATAACTAGTAAGTGTCTGAGGCTGGTTTTGAACTCAGGTCTTCCTGACTCCAGTCTTAGCTCCCTATCCACTGTGCCACCTACCTGCCTCCCATCACTGGACAAATAACTGCCTCATTGTCTTCTAGGGAGTTCTACCTACCTCAGGAAATTGGGTCCACTTAGGGTCTTGCCAACTCATATGAACCTCATCTAATGTAATAGCTACATTCTAGAAAGTTGCCATATAAATCCTATGCCTTTGAATGGAATCTCAACTTAAACATATTGGGAGAAGGTGACATTTAAAGGAACAAATCAATACAGTCTGTAGACCATTAATATTAATAATAATTTCTGCATTCACCAAAGATTTATCAAGTGGCCATAGTACTGTATACAGAGCACATAGTACTGTATACAGAGCACAACTAAACATGAGGGAGAGGCAAAATTTCCATAAGGCAGTCTCTGCCCTTATGGAGCTTATAGTCTAGGGAGGAGAATGGGACACAAACACAAATCGGCAAAATCAGACACAATTTTTACATAATAAACTCATTTAGCGCTATGTTTTGTACCTCTTAGTGAGAGGCCCCAGGGGGAAATTGTAACTGCTTAGATCATTAAGGCAAGCTTTGTAAAAGAGATAATGTTTGAGTTGAGCATTAAAAGGAAGAATTCTTCAAGCCAAGAGCAGGAGGTTGGACATTGTGAACAGAGAGAACATCACAAACATAAGTACAGGAGTGGAAAAGCCTATGATGTGTTCAGGGATCAGAGAAGAGGGGCCCCAGACTGTGGAGAGTATTACATCACAGGCCAAAAAAAAATCTGAACTTTACTCCAGGGTAATAGAGAACCATTGAAACTTTTTGAGCAGAAGAGAGACTTGAGTAGTTCTATGCATAAGGAAGATTAGTCTGGTGGTGGCATGAAGGCTGATTTTCAGTGGACATAGAGGAGAAGTGAGAAGACCTGGTCTTCTCTGTAAGAAGGTTATTGCGATTTTGAAGGCAGCTGATAATGAGGAGTTATGCCACAGTGACGGTGGTAGGAATACAGAAGAGATTGTGATGTCTAAGACAGCTTTTGTGGAGTTCGAATTGAGGGACCTGGGGAGGAAGGGTGTTAGTATTTACTTCTCCCTGAGAAGGCATCTAAATTCCATGTGTGATGAGCACTGCATGTCTTCCTGAACATGAAGGGAGTCCCAAGCCTAGAGGAGGGAGAGCATGGTGGAACAGGGGGTGTGTTTTCACTAATAAGTCAGCTTACACTACAGCAGTATGTGCTGCAATGAGACAGCTAGAAGGACTTCCTAAATGTAAGATCTGTGAAACACTAGGTTGCCAAAGAAGTATTTAAAGTCCTTAAGAACAGATAGATAGATAGATAGATAGAAATAGATAGATAGATGTGTGTATACCCACACACATATGTAGATATGTATACCTACACATATGTGTATATATGTGCACACATATATATATATATACACACACATATAAATTAAATTAAATTGAATTTTTGTATAGCCATACACTGGAGAGAGATCTTTCTTTCTGACAATCCCTCCTGGGATGTGGAATATCCATTGAAGGTCAGATTTGGAAGAGACCTTAATGATCCAAGATCTGAAGTTGGAAGGAGACTCACAGACCATCTCTTCCAGCCCCTTTCTTCCACATATGAGGAAACTGGAGCCTAAGGAGGACAGGATAATACATCAGGCAGGATTTGGACACAGGTCCTCTGACCTTAGGGTCCCCACTCCTCCCGCTGTGCCACACTGAGCTCTTGCTGTGCGAGCCAACCCTCATCGTTTTAGAAATGGAAAATCTGGTGTTTGGGAAATGGGGTTTGCATGGGGAGAGAAGGAAGCTTCTCCCCTGCCCCCCCTTTCTTTTTTTTGCCTCTTTTAGGGGGAGGGCAATTGGGGTTAAGTGACTTGCCCAAGGTCACACGGCTAGTTTTTGTGTTAGGGCTGGTGTTCTATTCACTGCGACACCTAGCCGCCCCCCGCCCCCTTTCTAAATGTCAAAACTTCTTTTCCTGTTGAGATGAACCCTTCTTCCCCCTCCCCACTCCCCGCACATGCAGTTATTTCATAATTCACTTATTAGCTCTCAGCTCAACTCCCCCAATTCTTTTCTGAAATACATCGTTATTGGTGTTTCTGAGTAGCAATCCTGCAATAACAAATCTGGGTTCTCTCCCAGGGATGAGAAGGCCCTAGTGGGGAAAGTCTTGGTGCCATATTTTTGCTGGGTTATGAGAAGCTAAAGGGAAGAATCCATTTGTGAAAGAGGATATATTTCACTTCTCTTAAATGTCCCAGCTGGAGGCACACCATCTGATTACAACTTGTTATGGTGAAATTCATCTGCATGTTAATGACTAAAAATGCATATTGACAATTTTCATGTTCCCCAAACACATCTTCTTGGATCAGGGCAGTAATTATGCCAGGTGCTTAGAATCAAAGGGGCAAATGTAATTCTGAGTTAATTTGGTGGAATTGAAGCACGGGGCTGGCATGAAATTGAATCACGGCATGAAGAGATACCCTGCAGTGTTAGGAAAACTCTGATTTTGGCCCAAATGACTGATTGTCCTCCAGTCCATTTATAAAGGGACTCTCCATCCTGTCCCTCATTGAGAGGTTCCCACATAATCTGCTACTCAACCATTGTAAAGAGACAAAGTCTTCCGCCCCTCCCAGACCACCTGCCTTGTTCTGGCTTCAGAAAGGTCAAGAGGTCGAGGCCTGGGATGTTTTATTTGTGACTCTGAGAGAGGCTTGTCATGTTCACAAGTGCCCTCATGTGTCCCCTTGTTTTCCCCTCCATCGTCCTCTGATGTTGAGCTGAAGACAGAGGAAGGAATGACAAAGAAGGGGATTAGGGAGGGAGGGTGGTAGAGGCTACAGCAAGTGAGATATTCCTGTTTTGAAGACATCATTGACACTGACCCCCTGGGCCATCTGCTCAGACCTGTCTCCAGTAGTGGGGATGGGTGACACAACCATCCACACTCTCATGTGATCTACTTTGTGAGTTAATTGTCAGTGTCAATGGGTTATCAGCTTGGGGCCATGGTTGGAGAAAAAGGCCATTTTTTCCCTCTTTAGAGGTAACTAATCATCAAAGAGGTAGGACTCATAACTCTGGCCTCACAGTCAGGGCATGCTCTCCAAAATAATTAGACCTAATTAGGGAGTGTGGATGGTTCAGTGTGACCCATCTCCATTGGTGGAGATATTGGTCTGAACAGATGACCCAGGGCATCAGTATCAGTAGCATCTTCAAAACACAAATGTGTCTACCATTGTTATAGTTCTTTCTTAAGTAGACCAGTTACAGAGTTTAGATATGAGAAATAGGAGTGCCCGCAGATTTATTATTGCACAGGTAAGATGGTGACCATCCACAGTGAGTGTGATCCCTGGAAAATCTTGATTTTAACTTCTTTTGTTATTTTGCTTTGATATTTATTCTTATTCTAATATTCAGCCTACTAGCTAGCAAGAGCGAGAAGGAAAGGCATTTTGAGCCAAAACACTTAGAATGATAGACTTTGGAGGTGAAAGGGAATATAGAATAATTTAATCTAACTTAACACACTCCAAAAGTCTTCTTTACAAACATTCCTAATAGAGTGTCCTTCCCTCTATTTAAATAACACCTGTAACCTAATTACCTTCCCAGGAGTATCAGAAACATGGCAGCTCAGAAGAAAGGTGGAGGGCTCTACTTATCCTGCTTAGAGAGTGTCAGTGTGACCCGTCTCCATTGCTGGAGACACTGGCACCTCAGTCTGGAAGGTGATGCTCTCGATTTCCAGTATAAGTAAAAAACGGAGAAAAGCGGCAGTCAGGGAGAGATGACAGAGAAATGGGGCAACTTCTTAGCTCCTACTGATTTTGAACTTTACAATGTAGATTGGTTAAGTTGTTTGAAGTATTAAACCTAAATCTCAGGCTTCTAGTTCAGCTCTCCTTCTCCAAGCTCCAACCCTGACTCTCTGGACCTCTCCACCACCCCAACAAACTTCTCCCCCTGGGAGACTCTTCTACCTCTGTGGGTCTCTCTTCCTTTTGGTGAGCACCTCTCTGGATTCCCCCTTTGAGGAAGTACCTAAGTCTTCTCTCCTCTTCAAGGTGTTCTTGACTCTCAGGACTTCACCTTGCCCTCCTCCCTTCCCCCCACCCTGTACTCTGTCCTACCTTCTTTTCAACAGCCTTTTCTGTGTTGTCTAGTCCCCAGAACAGCAGCTAGGTGGCATGGTGGATAGATAGGCATGCCTGGAGTCAGGAAGACCTGAGTTCAAATTTTACCTCAAACACTCATGAGTTGGGTGACCCTAGACAAGTCACTTCACCCTGTTTCCCTCAGTGTCCTCATCTGTAAAATGAGCCAGAGAAGGAAATGGCAAACCATTCCAGTGTGTGTGTCAAGAAAACTCCAAATGGTGTCTCGAAGAGTTGGGCTCGACTGAAATGACTGAAGAACAACAAAGTTTCCAGGAAAGTGTAAATTCCTTGAAGGCAGCACCTTTCTCTTTGTTTTTATTTATATTCCTAGAATTTGGCACACTGCCTGACACATAGAAAATGATGAATAAATGCTTCATCTAAAGGGGAAGGAAATACCTCCACTGGCTACTCCTTTGAGGGATAGAACAAATTCTCCTGTTACTCTGCCTTCTCTCTATTTCTCCCTAACATTTTCAGAGGTTCAGAAAGAACCTCAGAGAGGGGTGGCTAAGTGACACAGAGAATAGAGCACCGGCCCTGGAGTCAGGAGGACCTGAGTTCAAATCTGGCCTCAGATGCTTAACGATTACTAGCTGTGTGACCTTGGGCAAGTCACTTAACACCAATTGCCCTGCCTTTCCCCCTCCAAAAGCAAAAAAAAAAAAAGAATCCAAGAGATGGTCTAATTGGAAAGATGAGGTCAGTATACCTGAAAGTGGGCACAACACAAGATCATCTGGTGCCAAGCCATGTGCCACAGATGGTAAAGGGAATTAAAGTTAATGGAAGGAAATGACAATATGGACTAGAATCATCAGGAAAGACATCACCCAAGAGGTGAAATTAGAGCTGGGATTTGAGGAATGGGCAGAATTCAGGTGGGAAGATAAGTGGGGAGGACATTCCAGGCTGGAAAGGAGCGAGTGAGAAATGGTGCAAAAGAAAGAAGACTAAAGAACAAGAATGTGGGGACCAGGACAGAGAGGGAGGCAGAAGGAGTGAGGGATCCAGATTACAGGAGGGCTTGAAAGCCAGGTAGAGGAGACATTTGAGGCAGGGAGGTAGGTGTATCTATAAGGCTCTGCCATTACTCTCGACAGATGCCAGGACTCAGAGTGACCCACCCCACCAGGAACAAATCCTTAAAGTGACAAGGCTTAAAATTTAATTAGCAGCCTCCTCTTATGCAAACTCTGCTCATTAAATTGAGTGTCCTATTAGCTAAAATAAGGCAGGGGGTGGGGTGATATTTGAATATATGGCTATTTGCAATAAGGAAATTAATAATCCTAGAAGGGAGTTTTATGGCACATCTCTTTACTGGGAACCTCCCCTTAGAAACAGCTTGTTCTAAAGTTGGCTAATTCCTTAGGCCTCCTTCACAAGAGCTTCCCCCAAATCATCCATCTGACATCAAATGTCAGAGGTGGAAATCTTATGGGAAGTTTTCATCAGCATCAGGTTATACAAAACTATGAAATATATGATGGATCCTTTAGCATGCTTAATATTCCAAACTCCAGGACAATGGGTTGCACAGTTATCTCATCACTCCTAGGAAAAAAGCCCTATGAGTCCAGCCAACAAAAATGAGAACATGGCTTTTATGTTCTGAGCTCTTGGAACAGATAGGCAGAGCTGTAACTAGCCCAGGGAGAGGGAGACTTTGAGTCAGGGCACTGATATCTTTTGTTGGGGCCCGGGAAGGTTGGGGTATGGAGGGGAAGGTAGGCAGAAGGGCAAGAAGGTAGCAATGTTTTTTTTCCTTTGAGGACGTGCTTCCTTCCCAGGAAAGCTTATGTACTCTCTAAAGTGATCATTGCTCCCTTCAGTCTTCTGCTGAAACAGCATAACTCCATGACTAGGCACCCGTTGTTATGGCGCTCCTCCCTGGCCCACCTTTAACCACATCCTCCATGGACATGAGGGCTGGACCTTCTCCTCTCTTGATGTGACTGTTCTCCTGGTCAGATGGTCCTCTGTGCTTCCCCTTCCCACCAAACTATTTTTGTCCCATATTAAAAATATATTCATGGGGCAGCCAGGTGGTGCAGTGAGTAAAGCGCCGGCCCCAGAGTCAGGAGGACCTGAGTTCGGTTCCAGCCTCAGACACTTAACACCCCCACAAAAAAACTGGCCATGTAAACTTGGGCAAGTTACTTAACCCCAATTGCCCTCCAAAAGGCAAAAAAAAATTATATATAAGCTGAGGGTGCTTAATTTTTCCATTCTGGAACACGGCCTCAGGAAGCAGGTAGGAATCAAAGTAATGGCTTGATTTTTACCCCCCAGGCCCTCAGAACTCTGATCAGGCTTCCCAGGATACCTCCCTGCCAGACTCTCCTCTTGTCCCCCCGTGACTCCAATTCCAGTCTGGGCTTTGCCATGAACAACTGGATAATGAACAAGTCTTCCTCTCCCTATGCCTCAGTTTCCTCATCTTTAAATGAAGAGGAAGAACAAGATGATCTCTTAGAGTTGCTTCCAGTTATGAGATGCAATGATTCTACTTATTTCCCTGCTACAAGTATTTCACCATATATAATGCAATGACTCTTTCTTCTCAATTTGGAGGTGGGAGAAGGGAAAGAGGGGAATAGAATCAAAAGGTGGAACCAAGAGAGACAGTGTGGTGTAGTAGAAAGAGACCTCATGGGATTTGAAATCAGGGGACCAGGGTTTGGATACTTGTTTCCATCACTATGTGTGTGATCTTGGGCAAGTCCCTTCTCCTCTAAGAGCTTCAATTTACTCATTTGCAAAATGAAGGGGTTGTTAGATACTCTATGAAGTTTCTAATTTTCACTTCTTTAATTAGATAAACCTGAAACTTGAGCTAGGGCTAGGTCCATATACGGTCTGTCAGGGCATGGGGTTTTTCCTGCGTCTTCCACTGCCAAAAATCTGATCCTAGAGTGATGATCCTTTGAGCTTCAGAATATTGAAAAAATGCTATTCCTCCTAAATGTTTACATATGGTATTACGACTCTTCCAGTCCCCATATCTAGTCCCCACTGCACGGGCCAGATGCATCAACTTGTCCCACAATCTGGGTATGGGTGCCAAAGCCAGAGCTCAGTCTTTTTCCCCTCCTCAGAGGGGGGCATCTGGCCATGGGTCTGTCTTCCCATCTGGCCCTTTGTCTGGGCTGTGCCTCACCACCCCGACACTGCTTGGGGAGGTTCCCGTGGGGTCCAAGTCAGGTCAGCCTCCTGCTTTGCTTTCCTGGAATGGCCTCCTGTTGCCACCAGTGTGCTATTTGTCAAACCCCTCCCCCCTAGCCCATCCTTCTTAAAAACACTGGGCTGCTCTGATCCCTGACCCATAGCAGATTCTTATGAAAGCCCTAACCTCCTTCCTTCCCCAGGCTCGTAGGAATGCTCAAGAGCTATTCCTCCAAAGTCTCCAGGATGCCTTCAAGGATTTCTGAAAATAATTGGAGCTTTTTTTTCTCCCTTTTGTTCTGCTCACCAAGATACCCAGAAACCAGCGGCAACAGAGAAGAGGTTGTAGGTCTAAGTGAGTATTATCCAAGGAAAGAAAAGGCTCCCAGTGAAAACCACAGAATATGAAAGCAGCAGGTTATCCCTAGGTGTCCCAGGGAAAGGAAACACAAGCAGGATGGACAGGAAGGAAATGATCCTGGAAAGAAGGATCAAAGGAGAAGGCAATGTGAATAACAGAGTTTGCCATACTTTGCTACACCATTATCAGTCTTCGAATATTTTTATTAGCACTAAATTCCACATCCGCTGAGCAAATGAGATAACATATATAAAGTACTTTGTAAGCCTCAAAGAGCTTAAACGATCACTATCATCATGACCACCATTCCCCTGCAACCAGCTCAATTTTTCTCTGAATTAGCTGGATCTGATTTTCAGCACTGTGGACTCTTGCAAAGATCAGCCCACAAAGATTGCAGTTTCCACGGATTCTTAAGCTTTGCAGACCCTGCCATCCCTTTTGCCCATGGACAAAAGCACATGGCATAATGCCTGGTACGCAGTAGGTGCCTTCTTCTCTTCTTCTTCCAGGTTATTTACCAAAATGCCCTCTCCCCAGCCTAATATAGCTGCCTCACTGGGAATAAAAGGCTAATATGACATCTCACATTTATACAGCATTTTAAGGTTTCCAAAGCAACCTATGTAAATTATTTCATTTGATCCTAACAACAACCAGGGGTGGCTGGATCATACATAGCACTAGCCTTACAATGGACGTCAGGGGTCATTTAGTCCAACCCTCTCGTTTTATAGAAGTTAAGTACTTTCACTTGAGGTTAAGGAACTCACCCCAGGTTACTCAGGCTGGAAGCGACTGGGGAGCAGACTGAGCCTTTAATCCTCTATCTCCAGGTTCAGTGCTCACACCCACTCCCCAAAGACATCCACTTCCTCCAAGTTGGAAACCAACTATTGACCTAAGACAGAGGCTATTAATATCTCCATCTTACAGATGAAAAAATTTGACCTCAGAGAGGTTAGGCAACTTGTCCAAGGTCACACAGCTAGAAAAAAAGCCTGAGGCAGGGTATGGACCCAGGTTATCCTGACTCTGAGTTCAGCATTTTGTCCCCGAGTTCATGCACCTGCCGTACAACTTCTGAATCACAACTGAAAGTAGGGGAGGAGGAGAGGGAAAATTATTCTTCAGTTTCACTGAGCTGAATTTTCCAGGGGCGAAATCCAGTAACTTCTCAGTTTTTTCCCTATTTCCTTTTGTTATCTTCATTTCCCATGAACAGGCAGGTGGGAACCTCCAAACACAAGCTCACAGACCTGCATTCTAACCATTTAAACTAAACATTTTTATAGGCTGGGGAAGGTAAAAAAAAAAAAAAAGCAATTGCATTAGACAAAGAACTACGTTTGGTTTTTACAGATTGTTTATGCGATGTTGCTTTTGTCCGTTCCTTATCCTCCAATATTAGAAAGGATTTGTGTCCATAATAAATAATACAGAGTTAAATTACATCCGCTTTGGCTTAAATTTTCATATTCCTATTGCCCGTCTCCATAAAGAAATTATGTTTGAGGTTCCTGCATTGGTACAGCTGTAGTCCATGCCCCTGATGGAATTACTATTCAAGATGGGGCAAGATTAGTTTGGGGGATGGGGGTCTGGGGCGTGGGGGGAGGAAGGTCCTACCTACCAGGGGAAAAGGTAAAAGGTCAGAGTGCAATGTGCACCCAAATTATTTATCTCCCTAATAACTTAATAGATTGAATATATTATGTGTCAGTGACCTTGCAACACAACCAGAGAGACCCTGTGGCTGTATGGGGAAATATATGAGATGATAATAAGTGGTACTTGTGTAGAGGCGGAGGAACACATTCTTTATGGTAATGATGCAGCCACAGCAAGGGCACCCCAAGGACAGACCGAGGGAAGCTCCACGCTGGTGGGGGTGGGGAGGGGGCGGGCATGGGACAGGGGAAGGGATATCAGCAGGAGGTCTGTCCAGAATCCCCCTGCCCCACTGCCTGTGGAGACTTGGGGAAAGGCTGGACTAGCTTGCCTATTTCCTATAAGGGGATTTGGCTCCTTCCTAGACTGAAAGATCCAGGATAAAGCAGGGTTTAAGGTTCCACAGAAGATTAAAATGGGGAGCAACAGAGGTAAATTTCCTGGAAAAGACCTTCTTTTGTGTTGCTGTGTTTGTGTTGTTGACAATACAGTGGCATCTATTTAGGATGATTTCATATATTTTATTTTTAATTTTTTTCAAAGGTGCGTGGGATACCCTTCTTTAACAAGACCTCTGACAAACGAGTTTCTCTTTATCACTGACAAAGCTTGGTGCTGGCTCACACAATGGCTTGTGTTACTTTCATGATCTGTATAAGGATGCTTTTCATGTCATAGTTTTCAATGTCTTTTTATTGAGTGGGACAGGTGCCAAAGTAGCATTTGATTCAGGGAAGCATTTGCTCACATTTATTCCTAGGGAATTCCTTTGCTCCCTTCTCCCAAAGGCTGTGCAGAAGCGCATTTGGCATCTTGGGTCTTCTTTAACACTGAGAAGTAGACTGGCATTGTGGGAAGAATCGGCCCTGATGTCTGAGTTGCAGAACCTAGTTTCAAGCCCCTGTCCCAACCCACTCTAGCTAAATGACCATGGGTCAATCATTCCTGCTCTCTACATCTGACCTTCCTCACTTCTTTCAAAGGACAGTAGTGCTTGCTACCTTACAGAGATGTTACAAAGCAAGCCATTAGGAAACCTTGAAGTGCCATAGAAATGTAAGCTAGAATCCAATATTGGTGGATAAGGGACACAGGCCACATTTTAATTTTAAAAGAATTCAGTGTCCCTGAGCTCCCAGTCTGTGGACAATAAGCAACAATCTTCCTCTGACCTCTCCTTCCCCACCCCCTGACCTCACCCAGGCCCAAAAGGCAGACTTGGGTCATCATCACCCTTTCAATGTCCTCTTTCAAGAATCCCAAACCTTGTCAGCTGCTAAGAAAACCCAGCATCTCCAGGTCCCCCTAGGCGGTCACAGTCTCCGCCTCTTGTCACCAAGTTCACTGCCTGTCTCCCTCCTCCCAGCCTCAGCCACTTATTGGAGCAGTCTCTTGTTCCTTTCCCCTTGTATTTATGGCCACTTAATCTGTGTGAGCAGCCAGGCCCAAATATATCTCCAAGTATTGATCAGTTTTGGGCTGATAGAAGTTCAAGCTCACGAGGTCCCGATCTCTGACCCCCAAATAGGATATGAATCTCAATCGAATAGACTGATATTCACACATGGTTTCTGCCCAGGGCTGGAGGCTGCGGGAAAAATCGATGAAGAGTGCTAATGATTCACGATTTATAGAACAGCTGCCATTTTAATATTAGAATAAATGTTATATTGCAAAGGGAGGGGAACTTAGGGGGTCGCATGGAAAATATTTCTTATGGAGCCTTTTCTGCTTGAAAATGATGCGCATGGAATTTTATGAAGTCTAATTTATAGACCTCATTTAGGCTTATAATTTAAAACTCCTTATGAGAAAGATATTAACTAGAGTGCTTCAGGGTAGAGGAAAGGAAGGGAGGGATGAATCAGGCAAGCAGGTTTCAGAGTTGGAAGGAATGGGGCAGTTTTTGCCCCTGAAATTAAATTATGATGCATGTTTGTTGGAGGTCAGTGAGTTTCAAACTGTTCCCCAAACCCTCTGTAGTTCCTTGAAAGAAAAGATAGTCCTTAGGAGGGAGTCAGGGGAGGCAGTAGAATACAGAAGAAAGAGAGCTGGATTTGCAGTCAGATGAGCTGGGTTCAAACCCCAAGTCTGACACTCTCATGGTGATCTTAGGGAAGTCACAGCCTCTCTAGCATTCGTTTTCTTCATCTGTAAACTGAGGGGGCTGTGCCAAATTATCTCCAGGGTCTCATCCTGCTCTAACTTGAGTCAATAAATGCTAGACACATGTATAAGTGCCTACTACATGCAATGCATTGTGCTACATGCTGGGCATACGAAGAAAAAAGGGAAACGAGGCAGTGAGAACAGAGTAGGTACAGATGGGGAGATTAGAAAGCCTGGGATGTCTTCAGGATTCAGAGAGTAAATCAGCTTGACGTCCACACAGAGTGTGTGAATAGAGCATAATGCTTTGCGTTTATATACATATGTGCATATGTATGTATGTGTGTATATATATATATATATATATATATATATACATATGTATATTGTCTGTTGCTGTTCAGTTGTTTCAGTCATGTCCAAATCTTTGTGACCCCATCTGGGCTTTTTTGGCAAAGATACTGGAGCAGTTTGCCACTTCCTTCTCCAGCTCATTTTACAGATGAGGAAACTGAGGCAAACAGGGTTAAGTGACTTACCCAGGGTCACACGGTCCTGATTTTTGAGCTCAGGAAGATGAGACTTCCTGACTTCAGGCCTGGTACTCTATCTACTATGCCACCTAGCTGTCCCTGCATATACATATGTATGTAGGTGTGCATATTCATATACATGTATGTGCACATGTGTGCTTGATTTCTTTTGATTCCATGTGTATATGTTACATATGAGTATGTGAGTACATGTGTATGCATATTATTATATGTATATATTTGAAATAAGTTTGGAAAGAGAGAGTGATGCCAGATTATGGGAAGCCATGAATGCCAGGAAAAGTTGTTTGAACTTGGTTCAGGAGACAATCAAGAATTGGATATTTGACTCAAAGAGAGACACAGCCAGAGTCCTCAGACCCTCTGACCAATGTACTTCCATCCTATGGATTTGTTTGCCCTGTTTGGAAAGTGTTATATGTCCCTGGAGCATTGGTTCAGAATTCTGTTTTCCCCCTTCTTTCCCATTCCTTCCCCCACCCAGCTAGAACACCACCAGGAAATCTGAAAGAGTTAGAAGGAAAAAATGAAAAAAAAAAAACAACTGAATAAACTCTCACAACCACCCTGACAATATAGTAGAAATGATTATAATACCAAAACTATACTATGGATTCAGCACAATACTAATTCAACAATCAATAAGCATGTATGAAACACCTACCGTGTTTCCCCAATAATAAGACACTGTCTTATTAATTTTTTGGACAGAAAAACACCAGAGGGCTTATTTTCAGGGGAGGGCTTATTTTAATGAACATTGACAGTAATTTTAATAAACAGGTAAATGTGAACAAAAAAATGTACCTTTATTCAATAAGCAAATCACTGGGGAAGAACAGGATGACGTGCTCACTGCTGCAGCTCTGATTGGATGAAGCTCGGAGCGCGGCATGCGTTTCACGGGGGGGGGGACGGTGCATACAGAGGGTACTGTAATGTAGCGTGTAGTGCAGGGGATCACCTTCACTACAATAGCAATCTCAATAGGGCTTATTTTCAGGGGAGGGCTTATTTTAGAGGAATCTTACACAGTAAGGGGAGGGCTTATTTTCGGGATAGGTCTTATTATCGGGGAAACACGGTACTATATGTCAGTCACTGTACTGGATATGCAAGGACAAAGAATGAAACAATCTCTCTTCACAAGGAGCTAATACAAAGCCATCCTTTATAGAATTAGACAAAATTATGAGATAATTCAGTTGGAAGAATAAAAGGTTAAAAATATCAAGTGACCATTTTTTTTAAAAAGGCAGAAATTCTTGGTGTTATGAGATTTGAAACTATTCAAAATATTTCAAAGCAATAATTACAAAAACTAACTAGTACTGGATAAAAAAATTCATCCAACTGTTCCAGGAAATGATTTGGAATTATCTATAAAAGTCTGCTAAATTGTTCGGAGATTTTACTACAGGATTCTATCTGAAGGAAGTCATTGACATTGAGAAAACAAAACCTATTAAAAAAAAAGTTCAAGGAAGCATTATAATAATAAAAAGTTGTAAATAAAATATCTAACAATTGGGGAACTGGGAGTTTGTTGCCAAGTATTATTATGTCAAAACAAAGAACCTATAATTTTAAAATTAATTTTTAAAAATCCCATCTCCTAAAAAAGTTAGAAAGCCTTTGTCCAAATTCCAAGGTCACTACTAGGGTCTTCATCAGCTGATACTCGGCAGGCTCAGTCAATATTCAATCATGGAAGCTGGTGGTGTTATTTTTGAGGTATTGTTGCCTCTTTCATATATTTTAATTTTGGTGGCCTTACTCAGCACCCAAACTCATTTTGATGACAGCCTCCCCTGGAGATACCAGAACAAACGATGAGTCCCTGTTGTAGATCTCTAACGCAAGGGCTGCACTTTCAATTGAGTTTGGAGTAGTTCTATCCCAAACTCTTTGTGTGTATGTGTATATGAGTGTACATGTATGCCTTTATCCAGTTTAGATAATAGTGAGGTTATCAGATGCCTGCTTCTCAATGACTGTATGCCATTCTTCTTGTCTACCCCATTTATGGGAAAGGGCAGTTCCTGCTGCTTCTGTCTCATTTCTTCCCCAGTATTCTTTTTCTCCCTCCCTCTTCTGGCTTTTCTTTAAATCAACAAAACAGAACAAAACCACAACTAGTACCTATGTTTGTCTTATCTAACTCTGTGACCTTAGAAAAATATTAGGATTCTGACAATACATTTGTCTCTTTTCTCTTTACTAGAATGTAAATACTTCATAATCATTTATCCCCTTCTAATCTCTTAAATGTATTTACTTTTTAAAATTTCTTTGGACTCCCATGTTTTCATTTCATGATTGCTCCTCAGCTTTGGTCTTTTCATCAGGAATGCTTGAAAGGCTTCTATTTTATTAAAAAGCTTCATTTTTTTTCCCCTTAGAGGATTAAACTCTGTTTTGCAGGGTAAGTTTCTCTTGAGATTGTAAGCTTTTTAAAAAATCTTTAGCCTTCTGAAATACTGTATTTCAGATTTTCTTTCCTATATAGCAGTTCCTACTAAGTTTTACAAGATCCTGTACTAAGATTCTTAGTACTTGAACTCTTTCCTTTGGGCAATCTGTTGTATTTTTACTTTAACCTGGAAATTCTGCATTCTGGCTATGACATTCCTGGGTGTTTTCACTTCAGAGTTTCAGGAAGTTTTACACACACACACACACAGACTCACACACACACACACACACGTTCTATTTTCACTTTGTTCCTTGGTTCTAATAAGTTGGGCAGTCTTTTTTCTATTTCTGGAAATTGGGTAAACACGTTTTTTGCTTGGTCATGGTTTTCAGGGCATCCAGTGATTCTGAAGTTATTTCTTGTGGACCTGTTTTCCAAGTCAATTGTTTTTGATAGGAGATAGTTTATTTTTCCTAATTTTTTCTAACTATTGACTTGGTTGTAATATTCCTTGTTATTTCATAGTCATTGAGTTCAATTTGTTCCATTTTACTTCTTTAGGAGTCTGCTACATTTGTTTTCCACCTTTTGTTCCAAATCAGTTATTCTCCTTTCAATTTTTCTCCCCAAACTCTCATTTCATTTACAAATTTATTTTTAAACTCTTGCTTCATTTCTTCTTCCCATTATCATAATCCTTGTGGCCAAGCCATTTTTTTCCTATAAGGCCCTGCTTCTAGTTGTGGGGTTGCTCTCTTCTGAGAGATCGAGCAGGTCCAATTTCCCTGTGCAATAACTTGTGGGGTCTAGTTCTTTCCCTGGCTCCTGTTCTGACAAACCAGGGCTGGGATCTGGCTTTAGGCCCTTGATTACTAGAGTTCACACTGGCTGGCTTTAGACCAGTCAGGCAGCCAGCTGGTGCAGTGCACAGAACCCTGGGACTGGTGTCAGAAAGACAAAAGTTCAAATCCAGACACTTACTATCTGGGTGACCCTGGGCAAATCACTCAACCTCTATCTCCCTCAGTTTCCTCATCTGTAAAGTGGGGATTATCATAATAATTGATTATGATTGATTGTGATATGATTGATTATGATAATAACTCTCCCTGCCCCACAGAGTTGTTGTTATGATCAAATGAAATAATATTTGTAAAGCCCTTAGCCCAGTCTCTGGCACATAGTAGATGTTTGATAAATGTTTTATTTCCTTCATTTGTGGGAGAGCACACTGGCTTCCCTGGTGTGAATCCTTTACCTGTCTTTGCCAATTGTGTGCAGTTCTTGACTGGATGGAGGCACTTATTCCTGTTTCTTTGTTTTTCTTTATGAGCAATCTTACTGAGAATTTTATGGGATTTTCTACATATTGGGAGATGTAGGCTTCTCTACAATTTTTCATGCTTCTATATTCACTGGAAATCCCAGGGTCTGTACTTTTAGGAAAGGAACTGTATTTTGTCTTTTGAACCCCACCATTATATCCTTAGCCAGTATCCAGGGCTGGTATCTGAATCTGCTTGGCCCTGAGCTGGACTCTTGAGTCCCCACAATCAGATGTTGTTCCTTGGTTTTACTCCTCGCCTCCAGACATGCAGTTGGCATGTATTCCAGTCATTTGGAGTTCCTGATGAAACTCTGGTCCTGAGCTCTGAACATTATTTTATCAAGGTGAACTTAATAGGGCAAACCCTATTAAGACACCCTGACACTAGCCAGCAAGTGTAATAAATATTTATGATGTACCTACTGTGCTCAAGGTTCTATGCTAGATGTTGAGGATAGAAAGACAGATGCAATGTAGGTCCTGCTCCTAAGGAATTTATAACCTAATAAAAGAAAAGCAAAACATAAAAATAAAAAATAAGTACAAAGGAGAGATACAGGTAAAAGTGCTATGAAAAAATTGGGGACAGAAAAATCATTTTCACTTGGGGAGGTCAAGGAAGGCTTTATGGAGGAGGTGTCACATAAGTTGGATCTTGAAGGAAGGAGTGGATTTAAGCAGATGGTAATGGCAGAAGAGAAACTATTCGAGGCACAGAGGATGCTGTGAACAAAGACATAAAAACAAAGACATAAAGAAAGGGCAAAAAACAAGTTTCCCAAAGTATCCAAAGATGTATGCAAAAGTGGAATGAGCTGCTTAGCAAACACTGTTGTTATTGTTGTTGAGTTATTTCAGTTGGGTGACTTTTCAGGATCCCATTTGGGGTTTTCTCAGCAAGGTTACTAGAATGGTTTCTCATTTCCTTCTCCAGCCCATTTTACAGATGAGAAACTGAGGCAAACAGTGTTAAGTGACTTGCCCAGGATTATGCAGCGAGCAAAGTGCCCAGGGTTGGATTTGATCTCTGAAGATGAATTTCCCTGATTCCAAGCCCAGTGCTCCATCCTCTGTGCTACCCTAAGGAAACAATGAGCTCCTTCTTAACACATTTTCAAGTAAAGTCTGAATGACTCTTCATCTACAGTCTTGTAGAGCTTATTTCCATTCAGATATAAGCTGGACAAGATGGTCTTTGACATCCATTCCAGTTGGGAAAATCGGTGATTTTTTAAGAACAGAGAAATGGAGAGTAGTCCAGTTTGTCTGGAACATAGAACATATGAGAGAGTGGAATTTTATGAGGTTTCACCAGTGTTGGAGTCAGATTGTGGAGGATGAGGAGTTTATACTTTACTTAAAGGCAAAGGAGAACCACCGCAGGAAGTTGTATAAAGTGGGTGACATGCTCAAAGGGCAGGTTAGGAAGATTATTTGGGAAGAATCATGGAAGGGGGATTAGACAGGGGTTAGAATGGAGGCAAAGAGACTAGTTAGGAAAATAATTGAACTGAAAAGACAAAAAAAATCGGAGAGGAGGGTTTAAATTAGTGTGGTTTCAGTGGGAGGATAAAGGAGATAGTGTGGATATGAAAGTGATAGGACTTGTCAACTTGTTGGATTGTGGGGGCGGGAGGGAGGGAGAACATACTCGCCCACTTATTTGGTTCTTGACCCAAGCCTCCTTCCCATGCAATGAATCAAGCCCTATGAATGAACTACAATAAAGTACCATTCTTGGTCTGTGACCCTGGCCTGGGCTGCTCCTGGCCTTTCTGCCCTTTGGTAGTCCCTCCCCCTCCCCCTTTCTTTTCCACAGAGAAATCTCAGAATCAGAAATGTAAAATATATTGTTCCTTTCTTATGTAGACATTTTAATTTTTTAATCAAAGAAAATATACCTTCTTTCTTTCTCATGTATGAGTGCACACACACACACTCACACACACAAACACACTTAGGCACTTCCTCCTTTCCAACCTCCCCAACTGAGAAAGATAAATAAAACTCCCATTATAAACATGTATAGTCAAGCAAAATAAATTCTCCCATTAGCCATATCCATAAAAAAAGTCTCAATTTTCACTCTTATGTGGACATTTTATTTACTGAAAAAGACAAGAAAAAGACATTTTGTCTGAAATACAGACAAAAGCAGCTTAAGGAGAAATACAGACTGTGCTGAGAGAAAAGCTGTCTTTCAGATAAAAGTTTTGAAAGGATCTATAAGATCTCATAGGTCAAAGTTCTGATTAATGTATTATTTCCCAGAATCTTATTTAAATATAACTATTTTCAGGACTTTGACAGTTACTACCGAGAAACTTCAGTTCAAAGACTTG
The DNA here is from genome assembly GCF_028583685.1 of Petaurus breviceps papuanus. Taxonomy (NCBI): domain Eukaryota; kingdom Metazoa; phylum Chordata; class Mammalia; order Diprotodontia; family Petauridae; genus Petaurus; species Petaurus breviceps. The sequence continues at coordinate 149,451 of NW_027187234.1, forward strand.
TTTTGACAACGAGATGGATAATAGATAGAGAGCTTGACTGCCTGCCTTAGACATCTTCTAGCTGTGCAGCCCTGGATAAGTAACTTGGCCTCCCTCAGCCTCATAATAGCATCTACTTTACAGAGTTGTGAGAATCAGATAAAATAATATATGTAAAGCACTTTGGAAACTTAAAGCACTCCATAAATGGATATTATTATTTTGGGACTATAGGACTGTTTATATTAACTACTTCTGTCATGAATGACAAAAGTTTAGATTTTAGATTTCACAACCTCAGTTAGATGGATCATTGCACACAAGAAAGTCCTGTTTTAGGCATTAGAAGCCAGATCAGAAAAAAGTCCTGCTGTTTGAAAGAGTTTGATTGAAGGAAAGGACAATGCTTTGCTATGAATGAAGAGCAAGAAGGGGAAAAGGCTGCCTTGCTCTAAAGAACCACCAACACCTTGGAAGAAGGACACTCCTGGAGGCCTGTTCTACATTGCTTTTTATTGCCCTCTCTGGCTTGAGAGGAGAAAACACTTCAAAGTTTATAGCAGGCAAAACCTGCATAGTTTTTCAGATTCCAACATTAAAGGGAAGAGCTTTTCACTGAGAGAATATCACACAGCCTCAGCACCTAACTAAGAGAACAAAACTTGGAAGCCCTGTGTGCCTCAGACTTCAGACTGCTTTTAGCTAAAAGCTGAGAGTAGCAGAAAAGCAGCTTCATCCAGCAAGAGAGAGAAGAGGTTTGGAAAAGCAGTCTTACCCCGCAGATGAGGCACGGCATATACTCTGTTCTAAAGAAACTAGAGACACCCAGGCCTGAAGTCCAGAGCGATGAGTTACCCTGGGCACATGGGTTTCCCTATTCATTTGACTCACTGTTTTGCTTCTATAAATTGGCGTCCCCAAAGAAACTGTGTAAATTGGTGGGATAACTGATGGAGAGTAATGGGTGGACTGATATGTTTTGAGTATTGCTACTTTTGTCTTCCACAGAGTATGTGTTATATTACAATTATTCTTGCTTTTGCTTTTTTGTTTAGCTATTGTTTCATATTTAAGAGTTAATGCTGTCATTGTGATCAATTTGTATAAATGGGAAGAACACTGGTAGGGGCTCATGATCTACAGTTTTGAGAGTATATGTGTGATTTTTTTCCCTCCATACACATGCATACAAGCACTAAAATTATCCTCCCCATACTTGAATCTTTAGAGGAAGTTATAGCATTGTAGTGGCCCATGGTCAATCTACCTACCTATCTTGCAGGATTGTTGTGAGGATCAAATGAGATAATCTTTGTGAAGTGCTTAGCACTGTGCCCAGTACTGTATGTGTAACTGTGTTGGAGTAAATGAGCTACCCCATAGAGAGAGAAAGAGGTGTGGGTGACACATTGGGAACCATGAGCTCTATATCTGCAATTAAAAGATGATCTATTTCATCCATACCTTAATTGAGGTCTACTCTATAATAAAACTAATAAGTGATCAGATAGCTTTTGCTTGAAGATCTCCAATGAGGAGAAATCCACTACCGGGTCAGGCAGCCCATTCCACTTTTGTGCAGCTTTCATTGTTGGGAAATTTTGCCTTAAATCACATCTAAATTTGCTTCTGAAGCTTCTACACGTTGCTCCTAGTTCTGACCCCTGGAGTTAAGCAGAACTAGTCAAATCCCTCTTCCATATGATGCACATTTTAAGTACTTGAAGGTAGCTCTCATCTCTTTCCTTCCCTTACTTAAGTCCTCTTTTCTAGACTAAACATCCCTGCTTCCTTCAAGTGACCTTCATATGGCATGATCTCAAGACCCTTCACCATTTGATTGCTTCTAGATAATTTATAGATTATTAATGACCTTAAAATGTGGTGTCCAAAACACATGGTGTCCATAATGCTCCAGATGTGATCTGAACAGGAAGAATACAAATACTATTAATTTATTTATTTGCTGGTTTTGTAAGGTCATGGCAATTATGAAGTCATGAGTTAAATTTCTGAGTGGTTAGTGATTTGAGCAAAGGAATAAACAATCCTCCACCCCAGTCACAGGTGGTGTCCCTCAAACCTAGTTCAAAACTACTATTATGCCTCCCATCATACAAATGCTAGTCATGAGGGACCTTTAGTTAGAGAGTGGGAATGGCTTCATGTTCTCCCCCTCCCTATTGCTGGCATTCAGCTCTGAACCTACATGCTACTGACTATGGTTCAGGATTAAGCCCAAAATAAAAATTCATATTCATGATTTAAAATATATTCTAAATAAGACTTTTCAAGCTTTGGTTTTATAAAAGCTATAATCTTTAAATTGGGTGTGTAATCTGTGAACTCATATCTTAGAAGGTTGTTTTTCTTCTGCTCTTGTGTGAGCACCAAATGAATAGCCAATCAATTAGCAAGATAAATTTTTACTAAGATGGTGTGTCTTTGTGATGCCAAAATAGTCAATTGATTTAATCAAATCAATGAGAAAAAATTCAGCTGACTATTTGATGAATTGACTGGTCAATGCATTAAAAAAGGGTTAATTTTTTATTTCATCTTCTCTGTCAAACCATGCTGTACTCATCCTTCAGTGACCAGCTCAAGAACCACCTCCCTCAAGCAGTCTTTCATGACTAATTCTACCCCCGCAAAGATATCTCCCATCTCTGAATCCCTATAGCAATTACCCATGGGTTGCTATTTAGTACTAAATTGCATACTGTCCTCAGATATCTAAGTGGCACAGTGGATACAGTGATGGGTCTGAAGTCAGAAACACTTGAGTTCAACTCTGGCCTTAGGCACTTAACAGCTGTGTGACCCTTGACAAGCCACTTAACCTCTGTTTCCTCAACTGTAAAGTGGGGATAATAACAGTACCTATCTTGCAGGATTGTTGTAAGGATCAAATGAGATAATATTTATAAAGTGCTTAGCACTGTGCCTGGTGCTATATCAATGTTTATTCTCTTCCCCTTCTAATTGTTCTCTGGCTATTTCCAGTACATATGTCTAATCTCCTTGAATCTTTGAACTCCAAAGCAGCAATCACAACATCTTTTCCTCCTTGATCCTGCAATGGTATAGCTCAGAACAAAGGTAGACACACAGGGGGCTTGGTGGAGACCAGATGAAATGGATAGACAGTATGATATAGACAGGAAACCTTCCTAGACTTGGAGTCAGAGGAACTAAGTTTGAATTCCAGCTTTGGCATTCACTAGCTGTGTGACTTTTGGGAAGGTCTCTCTGTTTCTAATTTTCCTCATTTGTACATTGGGGACCATTATACATGTACCACCTACTTCTTAAGGTTGTTATGAGGAAAGTACCTTGTAAACCTGTTATAAAAATGTGAGTTCTATTATTATGAAAGATGATTCGTTTATCTCACTTAGAAAGTAAAGGCTTTCAAACATATTTTCCTCCTCTTCTATCTTTGGTTATTTCATCTGAGGGTGGGGAGGTAATGAAGCTATCAGATAACCTAACGGACATCTTAAGAAGAATATCTTTTCCCCTAACACAAAACGTAGACCACCAATCAGAAAAATGGAGGATAGTGATGAGGTATATATAACATACATATAATGTACAAATAGCTATAATATGCTTGATAAAGTGCATTAGAGAGGAGTAAACATGTGAAATGTGAAAGGGAAGGTAGCAAAAGGGGGAAATTAGGAAAGGCATATGAAGGAGGTGGCATTTGAAAAAGGGGAAATGTAAATTACTGACAAAAGGGGAAAGTGCAGGCTTTGTGAAGGAAGTAGCATTTGAGAAGGGTTTTAAAGCTCAGGTAGTAATTCAACAGGTGAAATGGGGGGGGGATGTGGACATCACATGATTACAGAACTGTGGGGGTGGAAAGGCATGTCTGGAGGACAAAGCATAGTTTGTATTGGCTGTAATGTAGCATGTTCAGAGAGGGAAGTATTATAAGATAAGGTCAGAAAGGTAAGGTTTTGTAAGACTACATCAGCCTTGGATGCCAGGGAAAGGAGTCTGAACTTTACTCGGTAGGCAACAGAGAATTATTGAAGGGTTTTAAGTGGAAGTATGACAAGAAAAAATTTTACTCATAATAAAGATTATTCTAGCAGCAGTCTGCAGGTGGAATGGGGGGGGCAGGGAGTGGAGGCGGGTAAATGAAGAAGCTTTTGCAATAGTTCATGTGGTTGGTAATGAGCAACTTTGGGGAGGCAATGGGAACAAAAAGAAGAGAGACTTGAGAGAGAAAGAGTGAAGTATAATTGACTTTCTAATAATCAAAGCTATCCAACATGAATGAGCTGCTTTAATGGATGGTGAGTTCCACATCACTGGAATCAAAGTCACATAACATTAGGGCTGGGATGAATTTTAGAGACCACCTAGTACAACTCTCTTATCTCACACATGTGGAAACTGAGGCTTTGAGAAGCCAAGCTCATGCAGCTAGTAAGTGTCCAAGCAGGGGACTGTTATAGAGGAGTGGCAGTTTGGATCAGATGCTTTCAGACTCTGGGATTTTAGGATGCTATGAGACACTTCTCCCAAGAAGGTATTGACCTCACTGATCCAGGCCCTGCCTGGGAAGTTCTACCTGTTGTCATCTTGGAGAGCGAAGAAAAGGACAAGCTCTTATTAAATGTTCACTATGTGATAGACACTGTGCTAAGCGCTTTACAAATGTTATCTTATTTGGTTCTCACAATGACTCTGGGAAGTAGATGATATTATTTTCCTCATTACAGCTAAAGAAACTGAGCCAGACAGAGGACAAGTGACTTGCCCAGGATTACCCAGATAGAAAGAGTCTGAGTCCAAATTTGAACTCAGATCTTCCTTACTCCAGGCCCAGTGCTCTATCTACAGCACCACCTAGAGACCACTAGGGAGATGGTTGGTGTTCCAGGACAACTTCTCATTGGTTGGGGAGAGCTAATCAATGATGGTAATGGGGGATGCTCAACAAACAAACCTAGAAGAAGAGAGTCAAAAACATCACAAAGTTCCAAGGGAAAATGCAGCTCGGGCACAAAGTTTAATCAGAATTACTAGAAGAAGGGTGGAGCCAAGAAGATGGAATAGCAGGAAGTAGTATAAGAAACTTTCACACCAGCACTAAAAAAAAAAACCAGAAACAAAAAACAACCCTCCACCAAATAGATCTAGAAAATGCACCAGACCGTATCCTTTTAAGGAAATCCAAGAAAAAGTCACAGTGAGTCATTTTTCTAGCCCAGGTTGGTGTAGGAGGACAAAGAGAGAAGTCTGAGAACACTGAAGATGGGACCTGGCTGGGAGCAAGTGGTACATGGAACCCACCAATGCCAAGGGAGAGCTTGTGAACCAGGGGGAAGGGGGCCCCAGATCTGTACTGGGCACTGCCATAGGGAGAGATCATAAGCAGCAGTTTAGTTGCCCTCTACTCAGTTCTGTGTCACAGATCTGGTCTCGGGCCCTAGGCAGTAAGTATACTTGCAGAGGAGCAAGTCCAGAAACAAGCAGCAGCAGCTGTGGTTCAAACCCCCAGAAGCAACGTGGAGTATCCACCAAGCAAGAACCCAGTCAAGTCTGAAGTCTACCTGGACAAAAATCCCAAACCAAACGGGAGCCTTTAACTCTGACCAGCTGAGTCCAGCAATAGTATTTTTGCTCAGACCCAAACCCAGATTAGAAAATTTCAGGACCCATATCAAAAAGGCAGCAATGAGATTTTGCCCTTGATCAGATCACTTTGGGAGCACTGAAAGATTATATATTCTGAGCCTGAACTGTACCTGAGATCCTAGAATAACACAACCCTCAATACTTCAAGAAAGCAGCAATGGAACCAGTCCAGACATTCCCTATAGAAGTGCACAGAGCCTGGCCCTAATATCAAGTCTAAAGTCAGGAAGTAGGAGGGAAAAATGACAAAAACAAAAAACAAAACAAAACAAAAAATAACCCCACCATTAAAAACCTATTATGGTGATAGGGACATTCAATACATAAACCCAGAAGAAGAGAATGACTCCAAAATGTCTACAAAGCCTCGAAGAAAAACACACCCTGGGCACAAATTCAACCAGAATTCCTGTAAGAGATGAAAAGAGTTTTTAAAAAAGATAAGAAAAGAAAAATGTTTTTGTCAAAGAAATGAGAATGCTAAAGGAAAACATCGAGGAGAAGGAGCCGTGGAAGGTCTGAAGAGGGATGAAAAGTCTGGGAAAATCCAATGTTGTGACTGGTATAGGGAATTAATTAAGGAAGTATAAAGGGATTGCCCAGTCAGAGTGAGGTCCTAGTTTAGATTGTGTAAAGTGAACTCAGCATGGTTTTGTGATTTTCTCAAACTTTGACAGAAGTGCAGGGGTAGAAGCAAAGAAAGCAGATAGCAAGAGAACCCCCAAGGCTGAGGCTTCACCTGGCAAGATCTTTGATACAATAAGGGGGCAAGGGACTATAAAGAAGGAGACAGTATAGAGCTAAACTGGATAAACAAAGGGTCAAGATGGGGAAGGGAGAAGTATAGCTAATTTAATGGTAAAGGCCTAAGAAAGAACTGAGACATCAAAGGATCGGAGGTTCATGATAAGGAAAAGTTTGGGGTTTGTAATGCAGAAGGAGAGGTAGAATGATAACAGCTTATGATCATGGAAGTGGTGAATTTATGGGTGATCAATAAGTGAGGCTAGAGTGTTTGAGAGAGTATCAAATATGTACATTCAATTCAATAAACATTTATCAAATGCCTACTACATACCAGATACTGTGAAGCTCTGGGGATATAGATGAGAAAAAGAACAAGAACACCTGCCTTCAAGGAGCTTACAATCTAACAGAAGGAGGCAACACACAGAAAGAAGTTGGGGGGAGGCAGAACAACAGCAGAGGATGCTGACTGTCTGGGGGCAATCTTGATTTGTAGAGTTAAAACCAAGCAGAGCTGCAGATGGAAAGCGGAGTAAGCAGAAAGTCCAATTTCAACCCTCTATAAAGGAAAACTTTGGGAGTTTAGTGCTCTACCCTCCAAACCTCCAATCATAGGAAGAGGAGGCTGAGGGAGGTGGGAAGACTGGGTTAGCAGCAGTCCCATAGCACAAAGCAGAAGTTGGGGAGGGGTGACTGAACCAGACACTCTCTCCTCCGACCATACTGCTGTCCATGGGTCTGGTCAGTTTTGTACTCTTTCTGTCCAACTATCTTTCACATAAAAGGAAGCGAACACAACAAACCACAGGACAAAATCATTACTGCCCATTCTAACCATTTACAGTTTTTTTCAGAAGGGGATATACTCAGAGCGGCTAGGTGGCACAGTGAATAGAGCACTGGCCCTAGAGTCAAGAGGACTTGAGTTCAAATCCAGACTCAGACATTTAACACTTAGCTGTGTGACCTTGGGCAAGTCACTTAACCCCATTGCCCTGCCTTTCCCCCTCCAAAAAGAAAAAAAAAAGAAGTGGACATACATTCAGTGTCCCTAAGTCTCTACTATAGGGAAGATATCTTATGTATCTCAGTTATGAAAATATATTGACAAATAGTGTAAAAAAAACCAACTCTTTCATGATTCAGAGCAAAATATGGATTACTGATAATTCTATTTTCAGTGATAATGCTTCTATTGATCACCACTACCATCCACTGTATGTCATAGTTAGAAGGGTCCTTAAAAGCCATTTCATACAACAGTTTCACTGTGTGAAGCTGTGGTTCTCAAAGTGTGGTCCAGGGACCCCTGGAGGTCTCCAAGATTCTTTTAGGGAGTCCATGTGGTCAAAATTATTTTAATAACAATACTATAGTGCTTAATTTCTAATATAGTAAATATTGTTAGGTACAAACCACATAAACAAAAGCTCTTTCCAG
>NW_027187234.1:157674-197449 GCF_028583685.1 Petaurus breviceps papuanus
CAGAAATCCTGGGAGAGGGCTTTGCTAATGTGTTCATGGGTTCTAGGGCTGTTCTACAGACAGAGGATAAATTCATGAAGGGACTGGCAATGTATCTTATGGCCTTGCTAAGCCTTGTCTCTCCAGGAACTAAGATTGCTGAGAACTTGCCTCGTGTCAAGATGAAGAAAAGACCTCCATTTGGGTATTAAGTGCTGTGTTTAAACTTGATGTAACTCTGGGGTAGATTCAATTGTGATCCAGGGGTGGGGAACTTTTGACCTTTTTGTGTTCTATGGTTGAGCAAATGAATGTATTTTACTTATGTTTGGAAACTAATCTCCATTTGAGAAGAGGGGCTTTGTGGTGGACTTAATTAAGGTATAGCCTAGGGGTGGAGAAGTATTTGGAACAGAGACTTTGTAATTGATTGAATGATTGGAAGGTCCTGGGGTGGGGTAGTACTTGGAGATTATTTAATCATACTTAGTAAATACTGTATTTTGAATGATGTCGTGTTTTGATCTTCTCTGTTCTGGGTTTGTTACTGAATAAAATAGAGAGCACCTATGCTGGTATTTTGAACCTGGGAAGTTGCCTTTGCTTGGTATTACATTACACGCGCCGACACTATTAGGAACCCAACGGGCTCCTACAGCAGAGAGAAGCGGGTCAGGATGGGTAAATGAGACCCCAACAAGTTGAGAGGCAAAATGTCCTCCTATGCCTTCTTTGTGCAGACATGCTGGGAGGAGCACAAGAGGAAGCACCCAGACTCCCCAGTAAACTCCACAGAGTTCTCCAAAAAGTGCTTGGAGAGATGGAAGATCGTGTCTGCAAAAGAAAAGTCCAAGTTTGAAGACCTTGCAAAAGGAGATAAAGCTTGGTATGGTCAGGTGATGAAAAACTATGTTCCTCCCAAAGGGAAAGAAAAAGGATCCTAATGTTCCCCAAAGATCACCATCTGTATTCTTACTCTTCTGTGCTGGACATTGTCGAAAGATCAAAAGGGAACACCCAGGCCTTTCTATTGGAGATACTGCTAAGAAACTGGGGGATCTGTGGTCTGAACAGTCAACCAAAGACAAACTACCTTATGAACAGAAAGTTGCTAAACTAAAGGAGAAATATGAAAAGGATATTGCAGCATATCGTGCCAAGGGCAAGGGAGATTCAGGAAAGAAGGGCCTTGGCAGGCCAACAGGATCTAAGAAGAAGAATGAACCTGATGAGAAGGAAGAAGATGAAGATGACGAGGAGGAAGAGTAAATGAATATCCTGAAGTAAAGATTTTTTGTGTGTGATGAAAGTCATTGTTTTGCCAAGAATGTGAACTCAAGTGCAGCTCATTGTTACCTTCAGTATAAAAACTGTATAGACTTGTGTATAGGTAAACATGATTGATTCTTTGTAGGGAGAACCTCTACTTTTTAATGTAAGTAGGAGCTTTAGAGGAGGCACTCCAGAAAGATTTTAAAGCTTCTGATGTTGAATGTTTTTGCATATTTAATGGCTTCTTTTGAATTTCTTGACAGTGTATTGTTGTAGCACAGTAAAGCCCTAGGAAGTAGTATCATGGCAAATCTTAAGTTTTATAGAACATTGCATTTTGTTTTTTTAAGATAAAATATTTTGTAATAAAATGATGTACATTAAAAAAACTTCTTTATACTCACGAGGCTTAAATATTAACCTTCTGATCATAAATGTAGTAATAAATTACTGAATTTGGTAATGCTTTTAATTCTACCCATGCATACTGTGATTCTATGTTTAGCATTCATCTTCTTTGTAGGGATAAACTATCTGTCCTATACCTGATGCATATTGTACACTGGGTACCTCTTACATCTCACTTCTGAGGGAGCTCCAAAATTCATGATACAAAAATAAAATTGGTCCCTGGGGTGCTAGTATAGGGCTTTATTAAAGAATCGGTGTGTAAGAAAAAGTAGCTCTCTTTCAGTAGAGGCAGGCTCCCCCTGCACTGAACCCAACCACTAATTTCAGCGTCTGGGTACAGAACAGAAAGTGGGGAAGGATTCCAGCTCTTGTGTTCTTAGACAACCAGTACTTAAGGCTAGCTCATTTGGTTTCTGTGGGACAGATTCCATTTAGCCAGAAGTGCTTCATTCCCTAGTTCCACACATGTTTGGGGTTCATTTGACTCTGTAGTTATCTTCATGGTACCCTCTTTTTGGGATAGTACTCATGATAAGTAGAACTAAGAACTTGATTGATTGCTAAAAAATACTGTCAATTGCTAAGTAGGATCAGACATTTACCACAATGCCCAACATTGTGGCATCTGCCAGGGTTTATATAGGAAAATTCGTTTGAAGTGTGGATTTAAAAAAAAAGTCTACTTAATACAGCTTAGGTATTTCTTATGGTTGGAAGTTTCTGATCAGTCAAAAAACATTTTTTTGTTTTGTTGTTTCTACTGGAGTGTCTCCTTTGAATAGAACTCCTGTGTTTCATTTCGCCTCTAATTTTATGCTAAAATGATAGAGTCTTGCTTATTACTTTTGCCTAGTCATGTACTTTAAGTCCTGACATCTATTGCATTTCTGCAAACTCAGTGGTTAAATATGTTAAATCTCTGAAGCAATGTGCTAGAATTGAATCCAAATGAGGGGTTTAAGAATGCTTCCTTTCACTGGGGCAGGGATATTGAAATTATTACAATGATGCAAACAAAGTCTTGTCTATAAGCTATCAGTTGGCAAATGCAGTGGTATATTTCAGCATCCCCAGGAAAATAAGATTTGGAGAGATTGTATGGAAATTAGTCACTAAACCTCTTTCTACTGATGATAAGATAAACACAAGAAAACTCAAGGCTTTCCTGAAAATGGAAGTATCATCTGCAAATACTATACATGCATGTGAGGTTAACAACAGATAATGATAAAGATGGTGAGTTGCCAGTGTACATTCAAGGGAATTACCCCAAGTTAAGAACTTTCTCAGGAAGCCATCCCTGTCCTATTAAGGAAGAACCATTCTAGCCCTGTAAGGGACATGATTCTGAGACACTACTGCTATGGCAGAGAATAAGACAGAGAAGCAGAGGTGACTAGTAGAAATTCTCGAGTGACCTGCATTTGGTCTTGTGTATGGCCTGAAGTCATGGGACCCTCAAGGCCACCATATGGGAATGTGTGCAAAACCGGAAAGACAATCTAGAAATATGAAGATTATGTTGAGTTCCTCAGTACCTGCCCATAAGAATAGGAAGTCCTCTGACTTTTAGCTTTGAATAGAAAGGCTGGTAGTCAAAGAAGCAATGGATGTAAAGCAGATGGATATCTCAGATGAGCCATAGCTTATTGGAGAATAATAATCAGGAGGAGGAGGAGGAGGATGTAAGCAGGCTTGCTTTGAGCATGCCCAGATCATTTAACATGGAGACATTCTGCTTCCCTGTGTTCCTCTACGGCATGGCTGGGATACATTCCTTTGATTAACTACTTAGCTGGAACAGGCTGCATCTTTAAACTGTCAGATTGATGTAGTCTTTATTTTTCCTGCACACTCTTTCCTGCTGTACCCAAAGGGTAAAGATCACACATAGTTCGCCCACAATCCAGGCACCATGAACTGAACTGGGAGAGGGATAAAAAATAAGCCTGGGATAAAAGAGGAAGAGAGGAACTTCTCCTTCTCCATGGATGGTATGAGGGCCATCCCTATTTGGGTTATATTCATATGAACTTGGGGCTCACAAAGTAAATTGTGGGTGCTTTAGGTTTACAGAAAACCTGAACACCATAATTCTGGTATGTCCAGACCCAGGGAGCATCTCTGGTGTGTCAGAAATGATTAGAACTGGACCCAATCCCTGCAAAGTATTAGTAGAATATTGCAGACAGTGATCAATAACTCAACACCTGGACACCCTGATAATTACTGCCTCCTGTGTGAGGGGCTAAAGAAATACAGAAGCCAATAATGACAGAGAGCATAAAAAGGCCAGTGACTCCTTCCCTTGGAGAATACATCCAGAGAAGTTTGACTTTATCACTCTCCAGTGCCTAAGGAATGAAGGGATTATTTGAGAGGAACGTTCAGCATGAAGACTGGTGAATTTTCACTGAATGAGTAGGATGTCAGGTATGTCTGATGGAGTGCTTGGGTGCTTGTGTTTGGACCCCAATTCCAAGATAACATTTCTCCCTAACCTCAAAACACTAGCCCTGATAGTTTTCTCCCCAACCTAAGGACACTGTACCTTGGAATAACTCATGAGTGGGTCCCAGTAAGACAAACTATCTTTCCCTATTACAAGAACAAGCTGACCTCTGTAGAATTTCCCTTGTATGAACCAGACTATCTTGTATCAGCAGAATTACCATGTATTGATTCCCACATTTATCATATACAATCCAGAGGTTGAGCTATAGACATCGAATCCTGAAGCTAACTTGCTACAGACATAACAGACTGTAATAAGAATGTAAATTTTAAAGATCTTCCCTGCCCCTAGGCTAATGTGCACCTGAAGCCTGGGGTGGGGGAGGCTTGTTTTTCAGTAGATACCCCTTGATTGGCCAGTGAGTCCATGAGGTTGTTACATTCTCTGAGCCAGGAGAAGGCTATATAAGCCCTGATGTGTAGCTTTGTTTTGGGACTCACTTTGAGAAGTGTTCTGTGATTTGATCTGAATTCTGGGAAGCCGTTGTTGAGAGTCCCCCGGCTTTGAAAAACCCAGAATGTGGAAACCCAGATGTTGACTGGGTATGGATGTAATGGTTGGACAGTTTGGAAATCTGTCTACTTGATCTGTTTCTGTCTGTATATTTTGAAGTTGGGGTGCTGACCTTTTTCCCCTGAATAAGGTAAACGATATATGTCTGACTGATTAAAGTAAGCTTGTTAACCCATTTTGAGTTGCTTTCCTTTAACAAAGCAGATCCAAGAACCTGTGGTAGCTGCAAACCCTGAGGACACTTGGGGTGCTTGCTGCTACACAGACCAAAAATATACCTCTTAGGAAAACCTCCCCCACCCACCCCTACCACCCATTTCCAATAGTGAATGATATTTGTGACCAAGATTGTATATATCACCCAATGAGCATATCTGTCAGATAATTCACTACTTTTCCTATATAAGCTTTAGCATCACTCCTGTTGGATTGCAAGTTCCTTAAGGAGCTCTGCCTGCCATATTGGCATTATAATAAACCTTTGCCAACTTGACTTAAAGAATACTTGAGTTCATGAATTCATTCTAGATGACCCTTTCCTGTACTTCAATTCTTGAGGAGTCCCTGAACCTCTCAAACCGCATCATGTCCAAGGACCAAAAGACAGAATACACCTCAATGATTTGCATGGAGGGAAAACTTTAAATAATTCAATCTCAGATATAGAAGGCATCAGAATCTATCTAAAAGACCTACTAGAGGCATCCATATGGAGCCCTAAACTTCTGATGCACCATGCAAAGTGAAGAAGAAGATTGGGATGGTTTTGATGTGTGTAGACAACTTCACATTGTTGAACAAAAGTACAGAGGTGGACTAGCATGACATGCCATGAATTCAAGCCAGTGGTTTTCACTGGACCTGCAGAATGTATACCATCAGATTCCTAAGGCACAGGACAATGAGAAGACAGCTTTCATCTGGTCAGTACTCTCTCTGTTTGAGCATATGCCCCAAGGTCTCCCTGGTCACACTCACCACTTTTCAAAGACTTAAGAAGGTGGTTGAAGGTACAAATAACTTGGATGTGTTGATCTACCTACATCACCTTAATACCTTTGGGAAGACATTGGAAGAGCATGGAAAAATATTGATGAAAGTGTCAGATCAAACACTGGAAGGTGTTGGTCTTAAGTTGTTATCTGAAAAATTCCAGGGTTGCAGAGTTTCTGCCAAGTATTTGGGCCACATACTGTGTCAACAAGCTTCAATTACAAATCCAGGGAAGGCAGAATCACTTAGCTGGACAGGTTCAGAGAATCCTTGAGAGAGAAAGTCTGTGTTAGCTGTCATTACTATAAGCTACTTGATAAGTTTTCTCTCTCTCTCTCTCTCTCTCTCTCTCTCTCTCTCTCTCTCTCTTTCTCCATCTCTGTCCTTGACTTCCTTCAAGCCTCAGCTAAAATTCTACCTTCTTACAAGAAGTGTTTTCTAACCCCCCTTAATACTAGTGCTTTCCTTCTATTGAGGGAATTTATCCTGTTTATATCTTGTTTGTACAGAGTTATTTTCATGCTTTTTCCCCCGTTAGACTGTGGGCTCCTTGAGGGCAGGGACTATTCTGACAGTGCTTAGCACAGTGCCTGGCACATAGTAAGCATTTATTAATACATATTTCTCCACTTGATTTAACCCTACCTCTTCACAACTGTGTGGAGATTGTTGGGCTATGAAATATGAACAAGTTTTTAAAAGGTTTCATCAACTGCCTCATGTATGCACCAGTGGTGAGTCTTGCAAACCTAGGCAAGCCCTTTTTGCTTCACATCGATGCTAGTTCAGAAGACTTGGGAGCAGAGAAACTTATAATCAGAAAACATAAGAAACCTCTTTCATTCACCAGTAGAGGGCTTGCTGAGGAGAGATTTATCATCTCCTACACAAATTATAGTTCTTAGTTGGATGTGGCCAAGGTGGGAATTTGTTTCACTTGACTAAGCATATTTGTTACGGGTGTGTTGCTTTTCCTTTCTTTCCAATGAGAGAAGGGAGCTTGGAAGGATAGAAAATAGATTTTTGTTAATTAAAAAATAAAATTAGGCTAAAACAAAAAGAAAGCAAATTAAAGTTCTTGAAATTGAAGTGGGTTGTCACTGAGAAGTCCAAACACTATGTGTATAGAGCTTAATAAGTATGGACAGACAACAATTCATTGACACATTTCAACCGGTGCTAAATTGGACATTGCCCATCAGAAAAAAGCATTGGCACCAGCGAGCACTATCATCCAGGGAAGACGAATGTGGTTGCAGACGCTCTGTCTTGGAAGCCACGTGAGTGCGAAACTATGGCAGTATCCATAGAAGTGATAGAGAAGATGCATTATACCCAAGGAACTGGACTTCTATTACATAAAAATAGAGATGAGGGTCCTGGGTTTTCACCAGAGTGTTATTAGTGGCTGTGATTTTTTTGTCTCATCAGAACAATCCTCTTTGCCCTTAATTGTCCTTGGATGAACTGAAAAGAGAGCAACTGCATAATGAAGAACTACATGAAGAGATACAAAGCGAGAATCAAGGATATGACCCCCAGGAACTCCAGCTGTGTTTCCTAGGGGGCATTTTACCACTGAGAGAATGGAGTTATGGAGAGAATGCTGGTGACCTCACACATGATACTGGACAAGAGTTGGTGCTATTTGAGGCATTTAACTTGATAGCCTAGGAACTAATATGAAATAACTTTGAATACTTAGTCAAGATACTTGGTTAGTAAGAAACAGATTCTAATGGCCCTCAATAGTAGCACATGTTGATAAGAAGTGTGAAAGTTGTGTCGGATAAGTTCAAAGGAAATTACTACCAAGACATGCTACAGACTTGGGGAACATAAACACCAGCAAATCATTGGAGCTTACATGCATTAACTCCTTTTCTTTGGAAAGAAATAGGGAAAATATAAATAATATCCTGGTTGTGATGGATCATTTCACCCAGAATGCACAGATAAATCCAATCAAGTCAATCAAGTCAAAGAGCACATGCCAGGCACCATGCTGAACACCGGGGATACAAAAAAGTCAAAAATAATCCCTGCCCTCAAGGAGTTTGCAATCTAGCAAGAGAGACACCATGCAAACAACTATATACAAACAAGATCTATTGAGGACAAATTAGAGATAATCAAGAGCAGATAGGCACTAGCTTTAAGGGGGAACAGAAAAGGTTTCCTGCAGTAGGCAAGATTTTAGCTTAAAGGAAGGGAGGGGGAAGCCCAGAGGCAGAGATGAGGAACCAGGAAGCTTCTGCAGGGGCTAGTTTCTGCAGAGCAAGTATTTCTCAGCCCATAGCTTTGCTACTAGGATCCACCCAGGCTATAGTAAAGATACAGAAAGCAAACTACTCAAGGATAGGCTTTGGCAGGGATCTAGAAGTCTAGAACCATACCTCACCACCTTCAGACAGCTGCAATCACAGCCTCAACATGACAATCGTGCACTGCTGACTGTGCTGGGGACCCTGAGGCCTGCTCTGTGGAGTTGGCAGATGTCATTGCTAGCATACAGTACTGTCGTGGGTGATGTCTCAGGCTCTGGTCCCAGCCTCACCCCACATAGGTGCCACAGCCTGTCATTTCAACAATAAGTGCATCTCTCCTGTACTTCCCCTTCTCTCCCCTCACACAGTCACCTCCCAAATTCAGCCTCTCATCACCTCACTCAAATTATAGAAATAGCCTTTGCAATGCTTGTGTTGTTTGAAGTCTCTCCCCACTCCAATCCATCCTTCACTCATCTGCGATTTTCCTAAAACTCAGGTCTGACCTTACCACTACCCTACTCCAGGGAATCCTTATTACCTCCAGTATCTAACATGCAGTCTTTTATTTGGCATTTGAACCTCTTCACAGCTTGACCCTTTCCTACCTTTCCAGGGTTCTTAAGCTTTATTCAGTAAGTCAGTCAACATTTATTGACTGTCTACTACATGCCATGTACCCTAGGATAAGAAGCACTGGGAATACAAAGAAAGGCAAACAGATACTCCCTGACCTCAAGGAGTTCACAATCTAATCAAGAAGACCATCCATAAATGACTGTTCAAACAAAATATATGCAGGATAAATAGGAAATGAGTGACATGGGGAAGCCTAGAATTAAAAGGAGATTTTAGCTGGGAATTGAAGAAAGCCAGGAGGCAGAGTTGAGGAAGAAAAGCATTCCAGACATGAGGGACAGCCAGTGAAAATGCCAGGAGCTGCCTTCTCAAGGAGAGGGGATAGAAGGGAAGGAGGGAGAGAATTTGGAAGAAAACATTTTTTAAATGAATGTTAAAATTTGGTTTTACATGTAATTGAAAAAAAGAAAATAAATAGATTAATTAATAAATTTAAAATTTAAAAATAAAATGCCAGGACCTAATAGAGTGCCTTATTCTGGGAATAGCAAGGAGGTCAGTATCACTGGATCAAAGTATATGTGAAGGTGGGGTGCTGGAGTGTAAGGTACAAGAAGACTAGAAAGATGGGGGGTTGGGGCTAGATTATGAAGGGCTTTGAATGCCAGAGGGTTTTCTATTTGATCTTGAAATGGTAGGGAGCCACTGGAGTTTATTGTGTAGGAGGGAGACGTGGTTTGACTTGTGTTTTGGTGGCTGAATGGAGGATGAACTGGAGAGGGGAGAGGTGTGCGGCAGGTAGACCAAGCAGCAGGCTACTGCAATAGCCCAGCTGGGAGGAGATACAAGCCTGCACCAGGGTGGCTGTATCAGACTCCCCTCTATGTACTCTATTATACAGTCATAGAGGCCGACTTGCAGTCCCTCCCATGTGATATTCCATCTCCTGTCCTTGTGTCTTTCCATTGGCTGTCCTGCAGGCCTGGAATGTTCAGTCCTCACCTCTGGCTTCCCTGGCTTCCTTCAGGACTCAGCTTAAAGGCCACCTTCTATATAGGAGACCTTTCCCAGTCTCCTTAGCTGTTAGAATACTCCCCACATAGGTTGTCTTTCATCTACTCTTTATGATAATGTGCCCCTCCACTATTCTTGCTCTTTGAGCACAGGGACTGATTTTTTCACTTCTTTGTAGCCCTGGGACTTAGCACAGTGGCTAGCACATAGTAAGCACTCAATAAAGGTTTATCCTATGGTTGAATGAATGAATGAGGGAGAATGTATGATATAACCAGTGTGGCTCTGATCTGAGAGATCAACTGAAGAAGGCCTATTGCTTAGTTATAGCTTCCACTCCCCCAAAAAACTGATACAAACAAGCAATGCTGTGATGCTTGAGTTCATTGTCAAAATCTGCAGCAAGGAGATAGTTCTGCTAAAAAATCTTGGTGAGTAGGGAACACAAAAGACAGCAGACTATTGGAAAGCCATCTCATACTAAGTAGTAGAAAGAATGGGCTACTTGTCATCTGTAAGATAGCCCCAGGGAGTGGTTGGGGCCCTACCAAGATGATTCATTGCAACAAACTATTGCCTTTTGGGGAGTTAGATCCCTTGGTGAGGAGAAGGAAAAAAGCAATGGAGAGACAGTCAAATAGACTCTGCAAAGAAAAAAAAATCCAGTTGCAGAACGACTGTCAAAGTTAAATAATGGTTGAGGACACAATAATTCAGATGAGGAAGATATTGAGCATTGATATCTACTATAGGATCAGAGAAGTCAGTGGAATTCATCTCAGCCCCAGAGGGGCTTGTGTCCAAACAGAGAAGGAGGGTTAAACCCAGAAGAAGCTCCTTTTCTGCCTAATAATTCAATTGGGGAGACACTGAGGGAATAGAGGGTATTTATAGAGCCTGGAAAGAGCAATCTTGGGTCATCCACAGGCCCAGAAGGTCATAGTAGTGACCAAAATGGCTTATAGACTTGAGAGGAATTGGAAGCAGTGGATACTCATGTAGTCAGATAACACCTGTTGGTGGGATGCATGTAATGAATGCTTTGTATGTAACTGCCAGTTATGTTATAATGTGTTGTATATGATCTACATCTTGCTATGTAATCTACTTGCCATGCTGTTATCCTTCTTTAATATCTTCCTGGTATGTATTATGTTCAAGGAATCCCCGGTTTCCTTCAAAGCATCACCTTTTTGTGATTACCACCCCTCTCCATTCAACTGCTAATGCTTTCTCCTTCAAATTAACTTGTATTTATGTTTTTGGGGTGGGGCAGCTAGGTGGCACAGTGAATAGAGCTCCAGGCCTGGAGTTAGGAAAACTCATCTTCTTGAGTTCAAATCCAGCCTCAGATACTTACCTAGCTGTGTGACCCTGGGCAAGTCACTTAACCCTGTTTGCCTCAGTTTCTTCATCTGTAAAATGAGCTGGAGAAGGAAATGGCAAACCACTCCTGTATCTTTTCCAATAAAACCCCAAATGGATTCACAAAGAGTCGGCCAGACTGAAAAATAACTGAACAACAACATATTTTTTACATATTTTGTGTATACTTATATATGCACATATCTCTGTACTGACACAGAATATAAGTCTTCAAGTTCAAGCATTGTTGTTGCTGTTTTGTCTTTGAATGCCCAACACCTAGCGAAGTGCCTGGAACCTAGTAGGCACTTTAGTAACTTATTGACTGATGCACCAATGCAGACCCTAGAGCGCTCTGCTAACGTCGTCTGTTTGTATTGGTGTTACTATTGCACTTCTCCATGTAACCTCTGAATTTGGTCACACACAGGATGTGACGCTATGTATGAATGACACGTAGAACTTTTGCATCCTTGCTCTGATCTACTCATTGTTTTCCTGTCTGCTGTTAATTGTGTACTATGGATTATGTTTGCTGTATGTGCTGATGCTACCCTCAGACCTTTCCAACATGGAAGCTACATAGTCCATACTTGGGTGTCCATTGTACTATGTGGTAGGAATGATTACCTGTGACTATATTTTATGCTGAGTTATGAGCTCTATGATGTATGTTCACAGATGTTAAAATGTACCAATATAATTTGCAATGCTTGCAAAGAGTTCACTTGGAGGAGGATATATTTTCTGTTCCCCTCCCCCAATTCAGGGGCAAATATGACCAGGGAGCTTCCCTGACCATTGGATTGACAAAGAAAGCTGAAAACAGCAGAACTTAAAAGGGATGAGTTGAAATGTAGGAAGTGAGATTGAGAAAGTAGAGGCCTGTCTGCAGAAGCTAGTGCCTTTTCTTTCTCTGACTGCCTTGGTAGGACTTGATTTTTGTTGTTGTTCCAGTCATGTCCAATTCTTTGTGACCCCATTAGGTGTTTTCTTGGCAAAGATGCTGAAGTGGTTTGCTATTTCATTCTCCAGTTCATTTTACAGATGAAGAAACTGAGGCAAACAAGGTTAAATGACTTGCCCAGGGTCACACAGCTAGTAAATGTCTGAGGCTAGATTTGAACTCAGGTTTGACTTGATTGACAGGCAGTATATGTCTCATTGCAGGCCAACATAACTCCCTAGTTCTATAGGGCCAGAGCCATCAATTAAATTTATACACCTGATAAGAACTAGGGAATAACTGCCCAAAAGTGAATCCTTGCCAGATATCAACCTGTGCTCCCATAGTCCATACCATCATTAAGAAAGAAGAACAGAGGGGTGGCTAGGTGGTGCAGTGAATAGAGGACTGGCCCTGGAGTCAGGAGGACCTGAGTTCAAATCCGGCCTCAGACACTTAACACAAAAACTAGCTGTGTGACCTTGGGCAAGTCACTTAACCCCAATTGACCTCCAAAAAGCAAAAAAAGAACAGAGTGTGTTGAATTCCTGTGTCATATTAGTCTCTGATCTACTATGTGAATATCCTCAGTAAATGCTCCTTTGGAGCAATGAGGAAAACTGAATTTTCAGGATTTTGGTTTGTCTGCTGCTAGGGAGTTAATGTGGGGACTTCAGGAAAAGTTTGCTGAGTGTTTATGCTAAGTGCAGTGTTGTTAACCTATTTTGATTCATTTCTACTATTTTGATTAAAGCCTCTATATAAGAATGTCTGTACATTTTTTTTTAATGTAGCAAGGTAAAGAGACAAGAGGAAGAACTAGTAGGCTCAGGATAGAGTCAATGACCTGTCGGGTAGAAATGCCAGCCTTTGCTTTAGAGAGCTGAGAACGTCGACATCCCCCACAAAGGGGCAAAACTAAACGGTGAGTGGCAGGTAGTTGCTCTGAGCAAGAGCTGGGCTACTGGGCAGTGACCCCAGAATGCCTTCTGCTGACTAGTCCACATGACAGAGGGGTTGAGCCCTTGAAAGCCAGCTCCTTAGGGGTCCTGATCATTGAACAGACCCAGACATTTGTCACAGTATTCCCTAATATGCCACTCCTTATTTTTACATGTCTACATCTGGATAAACATGTTAGCAATATAAGGAAGGGAAAAGTAGGCCCCCATAATGTGGCTGAACCTACTCCACCCCTGAGGCAGGCCCCTAAGATTGATACTAGCAAAGCTTCCCCCTGCCTGGAGAGGGGACGAATTCCAAATATCTCAAATTTTTACAATTCAAAGAGATTCACAGAAGTTATTTTCCTTTTCCAAATTCTATGAGACAAATACTTCTGTTAGATTATAAATGAATATTCATTCAAAGCAAATGTGGGGTTTATAGAGGGAGATTCATTCTCGTTTTACAAAAATATGTTTGCCTTAATTCAGTAAGAACTTTGCTGCCAAAACTAGCTCTCAGCTAGCCAGAAGCCACCAGCAGGAAACTTGTTTAGGATAATTACATGAGCTGGACTGAGTCATACAACATTGAGAACTAATTCTGTTACTAAACATTACATAAAAGGCCCCAGGGATGGAGGCTCTGAGAACAGTCCATGTCCCCAAGTCAAGTTCCTTGTCCAGCTAGTAATTAGCAGGCACATTTATGAAGCCCTGACCTATTGGGAGAAGAAAAAATTACCTGAATGGAGGATTAAGTCTGATTTGGGCAGGGATTAGCTTTTCTTCCAAGAGGTGTCTTTTTCCACTGCTGTTGCTTCCGGACAGGGGGGTAAAAGGCCAGTCGGGGTGAGCAGCCCATCTGAGTAACCTTCCCAGAGCTATTCTTTGCTTGCTGCTCTGGCGGGATTCTAATCATACAGGGATGGAGTGAGATTGCTTTCAGGGGCCTGGGCAGGCTTCTTCGCCCAAGCTGAGAGATTGATGTCTGAAGGTTGGGCTGGGATTGTGTACTAATAACACAACATCCCCATCCCTCCCCAAAGCCCAGCACAGACGAGGTTTAAACAATATTGTAACTGGTTGAAAAGGGACAAATCCAGCTGAATGACCTCTTAACTTCACTGTTTGCATTATGCCAAATAACAGCTTTGTTTCTTCAATTGCCTGCCTCTACTGGTGTCCTAGGAACCTAGCTATGATCAACAGTAGGGTTTCTAGCCTTGCAGAAAGAGTTTGTGGTATCATTTATGTAGCTTAGGGCCTGAAATCACTAGAGACTAAGTTTGAATTCTGGCTTTGGCACACACTAACTATTGACTGAATAGTTAGCCTCAGTTTCCTTATCTGTAAAATGAGGGGATAATAATATTTCCAATAACAACTCCTCAGGGTTGTTGGAGGCAACGCGCTTTATAAATCTTAAAGCTCCAGAGTACAGTAGGCTGTTAAAACAAGCACATCTAAAGTCAGAATCTTTCTATTAATTTGCTTTCATGTTGAGGTGGGAATACTCTTGCTACTAATATCTGAGCCCTAATCCTAGGGACTTTCTGGAACCTCCAAGACCAGCTGGTTCACTCCCTCATTTTGCCTAAACCTAAGGAGGGAACGTGATCGTCTAAACTTACAAGGATTATTGGCAGAGTTGAGACTAGATTCCAGATCTTCTCACTCTCAAGCAAGAACTCCCACCACCTCCATACTCTTTCTTACATGATGGTTCTTTTGACTTTTTCTTTTTTTTTTCTTTTTGGAGGAGGGAAGGTAGGGCAATTGGGGTTAAGTGACTTGCCCAAGGTCACAAAG
Source organism: Petaurus breviceps papuanus (assembly GCF_028583685.1). NCBI lineage: Eukaryota > Metazoa > Chordata > Mammalia > Diprotodontia > Petauridae > Petaurus > Petaurus breviceps. The sequence goes on from NW_027187234.1 coordinate 172,285, forward strand.
CTAGTTTTCTGTTAAGTGTCTGAATCTGGATTTGAACTCAGGTCCTCCTGACTCCAGAGCCAGTGCTCTATTCACTGCGCCACCTAGCCGCCCCTCTTTCAACTTTTTCACTTTGATATCTAATAATGAATCTGATCCTCACAAGGAAACGAATTTCTTATTTCTTTTTCTATCTCAAATTCTTTTTTTTTTTGAGAAATGATTATGAAAAGGGTAAAATACCCTCACACAACTAGTAGATTTTAGGACTGGCCTTGGATTATTGCATTTCATTATTTATGCCTTGGAAAGGAGACTAAAAGTTTTCTCTATTCCAATCCCACAGAGGTCTCATAGGAGTCCTAAAATATAGAGCTAAAGGGACCTTAAAAATTATCTTGTCTAATTTGTTCATTTTACAAATGTGGAAACAGGTTCAGAGAAGTAAGACCATTTACCCAGGATCATATAGATGGCAAATAACAGGGCCAAAATTGGAACCTAGGTCCTCTTATTCCACATCTGTGGCTCTTTCCCCTGTACCATGCCTCCCTTATAAAATTTCTCCCTTAGACTTAAAAATAAACCAGAGCAAGTTCTCAGAAACCCCATGGGCCCTCTCTCTCCCTCTTGCTTTTGTTCAATCTGGGATTGCCACTCTTCCCATTCCTGGTTCGATGTTTTTGATTGTTTAAATCATAAATGCCTGAGCTGTGGCCTAAGAGGTCCCCACTGTGTCTTTCTCCATAATGAAATGGCGAAGAGTCGTATGTTACTTTCCTCCATAAACTCATTGCACACTTTACATAAGAGTCAGATTGGGCTGGTGCTGCGTGAATGTGTGTGTACATATTTTACATTCTCAACTTTATTAAAGGAATGGCTTCCAGGCTTGAAAAGGTTGTGTTCTCTCTCTGGTCAATTCCGATCTTGAAAGCTATAAATCTCAGGGCATATGATTTGTTATTCTGAGCTCCCAATAAATTAAATCTTTCTTGATGGAAAGGTTGGCTCTCTCCATTCTGGTTTAGGTCATTGTGTTGGGACAAAGTAAGTGGCTGGACATGCCGAATAGGGCAGGATGGGAACCTGGCATTCAAAGCTTGTCTACCCTTTTCCCCCTGCAGAATCTTGGCAGCTTCTGTATTCTTAATAATAAATAAACAACTTTCTTTTGCTCACTGCTGAGCTCAATTGGAGCAAGTAAGGAACTGTCAACCCAGACTGAATGGTTAGAAATCCCAAGATTTTCTGAATTCCTGAACATCTTTCCGAATGTGGTCTATTTGTGCATTTTTCTGAAATACGCTCCCACTTAGTTCACCCTGGAGAGATACACCAACCCAAGAATATTTCATTCCCTTTGAGACTGAAGACAAGAAATCTCTAGGAACAGAGAGTTGAAACAACAGCCTTCGTAGTTTCCCCCTTGAAATTTAGATATTTCAGGGCATGTTCTAGGATGCAGTGGGCAAGAGGGTGAAGGAAACATAGCTTGTCTCTGCTAGGTGGTGGCGAAGAGAATTTGCCTAGAATTCCCTCCATGAAGCATCAAAATGTGAGTCTATCAAGGCCCCCTTAGTTGAGTTTTAGTACGGAAACACTGGATCTTTAAGAGGCCAGAGCAGCTGTTTACAAACATCTTGCCTGTAATGCCTTCTTCCTCAACCCCACTTTGTAGAATTTCTGGCTTCCGTTAGGACTCAGGTCAAGTACCCCTGACTCCTGCAAGGTTACCTTATAGCTTTTCTCTCACTCTCTCCCCACTCCAATTTCTGTTTTCTTTCTTTTTTTCTGTCTCTGTCTCTGTCTCTGACTCTCAGTCTTTTCTCCCCTCTTTGTCTTCTCCCTCATTCAAATAACTCCTTGAGCGAAAGGATTGTTTCATTGTAGTCTTTGTATTCTAGCACAGGGAGAGGCATATAACAGGTGCTTAATAAATGTTTGCCTGATTGATTAGATGATTACTTGTGATCCCTCCATAGACTTGGGATGGCTTTAGCTAATTAATTTCAATTGGCAAGAAGCAGAAAATGTACTTCTAACTTCAAATTCCTGGACTATTTTTGAAATTTCAAAAGTCAATTGCTCTTCCCCTACCCCATCACCCCCAACAAATTAATGCTATGGGTCTGTAGAAAGTCAATGAGCAATTCTCTCTGTGAGAAAGTAGAGAAATAATAATAATTTAAATTAAAAAACAGAAGCAAATTTGTTTCTGTTCATCCTTTCACAAGGCCCTATGGTCTACAGAGGTGATCATATGAACAGTCATTTTATAAAATAATTTTGCTCCAGACTTGTGAGACAGTGTGATATAGTAGAAAGATCTCTGAATCTGAGGTAAAAAAACATTGGTTCAAATCTTTACCCTACCACTTACTACCTGGATGACCTTTGCATGTCACAGATTCCTTGGACCTCAGTTTCTGATTTATAAAATGGAAGGGGGCAGCATCAGATTAGATGAACTCTAACGCCCTTCTATGGGCAGCTAGGTGTCACAGTGTTTAGAGTGTTGGGCCTGGAGTCAGGAAGATTCATCTTTCTAAGTTTAAATCTGGCCTCAGACACTTATAAGCTATGTGACCCTAGGTAAGTCACTTAATCCTGTTTGCCTCAGTTTCCTCATATGTAAAATAGCTGGAAAAGGAAATGACAAACCACTTCAACATCTTTGCCAAGAAAACCCCAAATGGGGTCACAAAGAATCAGGCACAACTAATGTCCTAGTTCTGTGATACTATTTCTACCTTGATGTAGGTTTTTACCATCAGATCAACTGTTTTGCAACGTATAAATAATCTCAGAAAGTTTCCTGGGAGCATTCGGATATAGAGGGACTTGTCCAAAGTTGAACAAACAATGTACGTCAGAGATAAGACCTGACTCCATGATCTTCTTGGCTCCCAGGCCAATCCACTACCTACTAAAACACGCTGCCTCTCACAAAATATCTTAGTAATTCAAATTCCCGATCTGCCTGCCTCTGGTTTAATATAATGCCGTCATGTGTCAGTTCACCAAAAGTAATGAGGGCTGGAATTTGAAACAAAAAAAAGATTTATTGTTTTGGTTAGATTCGGTTGGAATTAAAAGCGATAGAGAAATCACTTTGCTGGGGGTGAAAATGTAGCAGTCTACAAGAACCAGGGGCCAGAATGGAGGAATGTCTGGTTTAGACATTTGATGCTGGCACTAAAGCCCCTGAAAACCAAGAAGGGATGGCAGCCCTGGGAAGCAGAGAGATTCTGGTTTCAGGACCACGGAGATCCAATTCCCCCTGCTTTGTGCAAGACTTTGAGACCACATTCCTGCCTTGGCAGAGAGATTGGTGATTGGCACAGGACACAAAAGCCTTAACACCTCAGCTCCCTCAAATTCATCTTGCAAAACCATTATGCTGATGAATCAAGTTGTTTCCAAAGGGCCAAGCCTTTTTGGTTGATTAGTCTCACACACTGTGGCAGTCCTTGAATCCCTCACTTGAAACCCACGTTTTTGTTTTGGTTTTGTTTTTTTTTTTGATTCGACAACTTTTACTTTATTAAACCTGGGCATGCATCATACTTTCACTCCCATAACCTTTCCCCTAAGGTATGCTTGACTGGCCCAAGGAAGGAGCACATCTAGACTAGTGGCTGTTTAATTGTCCCCGAGTGTGAGATTAGACTCGAGAACTTGAGTTATTTAAATGCCAGTGATATTAGTGTTAATTTTAACATAGTTGAAACAAGCCGCTCTATTTTTTGAGTCAGGCTTTCTGAGAACACCGGGACAGCAAGTGGCAGATGCCCAAGTTCAGTGTGAATAATGGATGGGTCAGAAGGATACATTTGGTTAAAAGCTCCCAGCATAAATTCAAGTTGCTTTGTTGGGGGATATTCCAGCCATGCTAACCTTCTCCCATTTAAATGGGGCTCTCTTTACATCAATAAGACCTAGCCTTGCCAGTATGTGAGAGCCCCATAAGGAAAAACCCTCCACCATGACTGGAGTCAGGAAGTCTGGGTTTGAACCCCATGTTAAGTGACTTTGGACAGTCTACTTACTTTCTCTGGGCCTCAGTTTCTTTATTTATAAGGTGAAAATAAAAAATACTTATGGTACCTACCTCCCGGTTTTGTTGTGAGGAAAGTCTTTTGTCAAGCTTAAAACACTATAGAAATTTAAGCCATTGTTTTTATTAATAATAACAATTGACATTAGCAATAGATTGTGATCTCATTTTTTTAGATCCTTCTGCTAAATCAGTTCACAATCTATCCATCTCTAACCAAAAAAAAAGTGCCTTGCAAACCTTAAAGCACTCTAGCAAAAGTAATCTGTTCTTATCATTAGTTTTGTTATCATCTTTATAACTAGCATTTATAACCTTTAAGCTTTGCAAAGCACTTTACATATCTCATTTGATTCTCACCACAATCCTGTGAGCTAAGTGCTATTATCCTCATTTTTACAGATGAGGAAACTGAGACTGAAGGAGGTCATATGATTCGCCCAGTATCACAAAACTAATAAATGAGGCAAAATTTGAACTCACATCTTCATATGCAATCCTGGTCTATGTCTTTCCATAAATCTTCCATAGAGTATTTATCTAAAATACTGGGAGCTTTCCTCTGGATCTTTTAATATTTTCATGAATACCAGTGCAGCCAGTGTTCATCCTTCGTTCTTGTTCCATGACCACCTTACCCCCTTTCTGGTCATACATATCCTCAGTGATGTCTCTCATTCCACTTCTTTCATACAACTCACATTGGTAACATGCTGCAGCTTACTTGCATCTACCATACATCTTTCCCTTATCTGTTGGGTCCCCTAAAATTTTTATTCTTTTAAGAATGGAGTGTTCTATGACTCATGGACATATAGTATCATTGGAAGAATATTAGCGTTTGAAAGAAAATATCCATGATAATAAAAAAAAAAAACCCTAACCCTTCCCAATGTCTTCTTTTGTGAAAAATCTTCATGGTGCTACAAGATATTCTGCTTATTTTGCATCTCACCCTGCCCCATCTTGTATACCTGCCTTTAAAAAGTTTACAAGCTAATTGGGGAGAAAAGCCTGTAGAGCTCAGAACTCTGGGCTCCCAAAAAATTCTGGTTGCTTAACTCATTGTCATAGCTTAATTTAGTCAATGATTCTGACCAGGTCTCATACAGTTTCATTACTCAATCAGAGAAAAGGAGGCTACCAAGGCTTCTACCCTTATGTCCTGTCCTGGATGGCCAATATAATTTTATTTTACCTGAACACAAATATCCAGGAGGGTTAAGGAGAGAGAAGGGCAGTGTGATTTTCCACTTGTCTCCACCCTGAAAGGTCAGTCCTGAATCCCTGCCCAATTTGTCTTTGACTGGACTTGAAGGGAATTGCTTTTTCTAAACCGATATTGTCATTTTTGCACCCCCACCCTGATCTCAACAGCCAGATTTTTGACAAGTAAATCTCATATTTTAAACACAGGATTAAAAATTTTTATTACAACAGTGGGGATTAAGCTACAAAGCCCTGAACCTCCGAGGTAAGTCTGTGACATCAAAATGCAGCAAAGAAAGCAAAATCTCTTTAGGGGAAGGAGGAGAAAAAAACCCACATTAACCCTTTCTGATCTCCAGGATCTAAGAAAAATACATTGTGCTTCAACACAAGGAGCCCTGTACTGGGATTCAGGAAATCTGGGTCCTAGACTCAACTCTGTTCACCCATGTGATCTTGGACATGTCACCTACCTTCTTTGAACCTAATTTTATTATATACAAAATGAGGGGGTAGGTCATATGTTCCCTGACATCTCCTCCAGCTCAGGTATTCTAGAATTCAAGTATTTACTGAGCTTCAGATCCCACGTGTAAGCCGCTGTCCTGGGCCATAGTTGTACATACACATTAGAAGATCATACGTAAGATTTGGGGCTGGGAGAGAACTGAGAGGCCACCTAATCTAAGTCTTCATTTTATGGATGAGGAAACTGAGGCCCAGAGAGGTAAAGGGAATTGGCCAAAACCACACAGGTATTGAAAACTGAAGCACAGAATCTGAACTTTGATTGTCTAATTCCACATCCTGGGCCCTTTCCACTCTGCCACTGCACAAAGAAATAAAACATACTTCCTGCCCTCGAGGAGTTCATCATCTAGATGGGAAGATAAGATTCATAAACACAAATATATCATAAGTTGTCTTGTGGTAGTCAGGGAAGGCTTCATGGAGGAGATGAACTTTGATACAGACCTGAAGGATGAGCAGGATTCATATGGGCAAGAAGGAGGGGCCAGAGCACTCCAGACTGGAGGAAAATGAGTAGAAAAAAGGCATAGAGGTGACTTTGTACCAGGTATACTGGTGGAATAGGTGGAAGAACAGTCTAATAGAGGTGGCGGGTTTGTGTAGGGGAGTAGTGGGAAAAAGGAACTGGAAACATGGGTTGGACCAATTTTTCAAGGTAGCTGCCAGTCTGAGGAGGTCAACAGCAGTACAGTGTCCACTGACCAACCACCTTCTGTCTCTCTAGGAAATGTCCCGTATTCTTGAGGATTGTTTGGGAGTGAGAGGCTTGGTGTAGTGACCCATGATCCCCAGTTCATTCCTATCCTTTCTCCCTAGAACCAAACCGAAAATGCTTTTCTCTCTGATAAGCAGTCCTATAACCAATATGGCTATCCTGACTCGAGCAGACCTGACTTATCCCTCAAATAAGTGCCCTGGAATGAAGCAACATTGTCAGCAGTCCTTCCAAAATCATTATCTACCCCCTTGTTTTTGTTGGTGCTCTGGAATTTTTATTTTGTGTATTTATTTATTTTTTCAATTATCAAGCATCAATTTCTTTTTCTCCCCATCATTCTGTCCCTAAACACCAAGGAAAACAAAACAAACCCTGCAACAAATATGCACAGTCAAGCAAAACAAATTTCCACAGTGACCATGTGTAAAAATGTGTTTCATTCTGTATATATAGTCCATCACCTGTCTATCAGGAGGTGGGCAGCATTGTTCATCATCAGCCCCCTGGAATCATGACCGATCCTTGTGTTAGCTTTGGAATTTTGAAACAGCCCAGAAACAACAATGCTGGAATCTGGACCTTAGAATATCTGCAGGTGACAAAAGCGCTTCTCGTGCAGCTTGGTTTTCTGCCTTGTTTTTCTCCCATCACACTTGGGCTTTTCGATCTTTAATGAGACTTGTCTACTAGTTAACAGCAATTCGTGATGAATTCGAGTCTGTGCCAATTCTGTGACTGGGCTTAAGAGAGGAAAATCTCTCTAATCACTGGTTAATTACCAGCTATTTTAATCAGTACCAGGACATTCTTAAAAACAGATCAATGGGCAATAGATGATTTTGTGAATCCAATAATTAAAGCTCTAATGTGAAGTGTTTGCCGACTTTTCTGGGATGGGGCTGGAATGTTGTTTAGCTTGTTAAAAATGGTGCAGTTGGAACCACCAGATTTATGCTCAGTGGCTTTGAACCTCAGGGATGGGGTAGGGGGCCAACGACCAGCCTTGAGGCCATTTAAAATGCTGCCTTCTCCAGAAGACTTCCCTGATCCCCCTAGTCAGTAATAATCACTCCTGCTTACACCTCTCCTTTGCACTTAATTATAACTACTGATCACAGGTATCATCTCTGTGAATGTCTTATTCCCACTACGAGATCATAAATTCCAGAGAAGTCAAGACTGTGTCTATAACCTAAACTTTGTCTCTCTCCCAACATGCAGCACATTCCTAAGCACATAGTAGGTGTTTAATAAATGTTTAATTAGAGCAATCTGGAACTATGCCCAAAGGGCTATAAGTAATTTCATGTCCTTTGACCCAGCAATACCACTTCTAAAGGGTTGTATCCCAAAGAGATCACAGAAGCAGGAGGAAGACCCATATGTACAAAAATATTTATAGCAGCTCTTTTTGTGGTGGCAAAGAATTGGAAATTAAGGGGATGCCCATCAATCAGGGAATGGCTAAACAAGTTATGGTATATGAATGTTATGAAATACTGTTGTGCCATAAGAAACGAAGAGCAGATGGACTTCATATCTACCTGGAGAGCCTTATACGAACTGATGCTGAGTGAGGAGAGCAGAACCAGGAAAAAATTGTACACCATTACAGATACAACGTATGTGTGACAACCAACATTGATAGACCGGACTCTTCTCAGAAATGCAAGACTACAAGTCAACTCCAAAAGACTCATGATGGAGAGGGATGTCTACATTCAGAGAAAAAACCAAAAAAACAGAGTTTGAATGCAGATTGAAGCAAATTACCTGCTCTCTTTCTCTTTCTTGTTTGGCTTGGTTTCCTCTTTCCCATTGCTCATTCCATCCGCTACGATCATTCTTTTCAACCTGACCAATGTCTAATGTGAAAGTGTCTGCAGATCCCATACTTGACTGTATGATTCTATGGGGGGTGGGGGAGGAGGAGGGGGAGAAAATTTGAAACTCAAAGAACCGGGGAACTGAATCTTGGAAACTCAAAGTAAACAAACAAATTAATAAAGAAAAAAAAATAAATTAAAAAAATTAAAAATGCACCTAAAAATAAATGTTTAATTAAATTGCAGATCAAAAGAGTTTTTGTAGGTTACCTATCAACTTACCTTCTTTTCCCTTACCAACCCAAACTCCTGGACTTTTTGATTTCCATTCTCAAATAGAGAGCTAGGGATAAAAGAATCACGGAATCACAGAGTTTACTTCAGAGGTTGTTCACAAATATTTATTAAACTCCTGTTATGTGAAGAATACTGTGCAAGGTGGCAGGGGTACAAAGACAAAAATGAGACAGTCTCTGCTCTCAAGGAACTTGAGGGACTTTAATGGGAAGAAGGGGCAACAAGTCATGTGTACTGATAAATAAACATAAGAAATTTTTAATGCAAAATAATTTGGGGGGGTGGAGCATTAACAGTTGGGGAGTCAGGAAAGGCTTCTTGTAAAATATGGTGCTTAAGCTGAGTCCTGAAGAGAGGGAGCTACAAGTGAGGAAAGAGAGCATTTCAGAAGGGGGGGATGTTGAGCAAAGACTTGGAGGTGGGAAATGGAACATTTAATAGGGGGAACAGCAATAGTCCATCCCATTCCTGAAACAGGAAGCCTTTATAAAAGTTACTGAAGTATGCATCTAACCTCTTCTTGATGATTTCTAGTGATGGGAAAACCCAGAGGCAGCTGATGGAGCACTGGTCCTGGTGTCAGGATGACCTGAGCTCAAATATGGCCTCAGATACTTCCTGGTTGTGTGACCCTGGGAAAGTCATTAACCTCTGCCTGCCTCAGTTTCCTCAACTGTAAAATGTGAATTAATAATAGCACCTACTTCCTAGGGTTGTAAGTAAAAAGAGATAATAAAATATAAAAAGAGATAATATTTATAAAGTACCTGAACCATAATAAATTCATTTTTCCTTACTTCCTCCTGAGGTATTTTTGGAAAATTCTGATTGTTAAGAAGCTTTTCCTTTTATCAAACTTAAATCTACTTCTGTGCAGACTCTTCAGCCTGGGTTTCTCTTATGTCTTTATAACTCCATGAGGCAAGGAAGGCCAGTGAATCATTCTCTCCTATTTTACATGTGGGGAAACTGAGGTCCAGAAAGGGTGACTAACCTATAGTCACAGTCTATCAATGATAACCAAACTGATTGTCTTTCTGTTGATCTATGAATATAAGTACCACGTTTCTCTTCACATTGTAATATCTATACACAGTTGGGAATATTTGGGGAGAAACAGTTTGAACAGGAATCTAATAAAACAGCATTATAAATAATTAGACTGTTTCCCTATTAGTAGAATATCTGCCTTAATAAAATCTTTCTCCTCCATATCCTTCTCCTTGTCCAGGAGAAGTAGCCTTTAAGACTACAGATTTGGAACAATGCCCTATAGTGGAGAGAATACTGAATATGGAGTCAGATCACCTGACTTTGAGTACTGCCTCTGCTACATACTACCTGTGTGACCCTGGACAAATCACTTCCCCCTTCTGGGCCTTAACATCCTCATCTGTAAAATGATGGCTTTGGGATCAATTAATGCTAAAGACTCTTCCAAATCAAAATCATATGAGTCTATGATTTAGCTACCCAGCCATGCTATTCATTTGTTTTCAGAGTGTTGACACTTGGATGAGAAAAAATATACAAAGACCAAAGCAATCATTAGAAAGTTCAGGGTCCAGAGTACAATGTATCTCCAATGCCTCAATATATTTCCCTCAGCAATACCAGATTTTACTTTTTTTTTGGAGGGGCAATTGGAATTAAGTGACTTGGCCAAGGTCACACCACTAGTAAGTGTGTGACTTACTAGTAAGCTGTGCCACTTAGCTGCTCCAAGACCAGATCTTAAAATAGCATAAAGCCATCCTTGAAAGGGGGAAGTGAGGGAGCACCAAGGAGAATCCTAGGAGAGAAATAATCAGGACAATGATAATGATAATGACACATTTCTTAAGCCCTTAAAAGTTAACAAAGTGGGGAGTGGCTCGGTGGTGCAGTGAATAGAGCACTGGCCCTGGAGTCAGGAGGACCTGAGTTCAAATCAGACCTCAGACACTTGACATACTAGCTATGTGACCTTAGGCGAGTCACTTAACCCCAATTGCTTGCCTTCCCCCTCCAAAAGAAAAAAGTTAACGAAGAACTTTCTTCACAGCAAACAATCCTGTGAGTTAGGTAGTGGAAGGGTGAAGGCACAGAGAGAATGTATTATGGATCATTTATTCAATAAGCTCTTGAGTACCAATTATATGCCAGGTCCTATATTAAATACTGAATTTACAGTGACACAAACAAAAGTCATTCCTGCCTTCAAGAAGTTTACATTCTACTAGAGAAAAACAGTAAGTAAATGAATAAATAAATACAAAATATGTGCAAAGTATAATCAGGGGTCAGGGGAGAACCCTACCAAGGGTGGGGATCCAGAAAAAGCTCACAGAGGAACCTTGGAGAAAATGAAGGATTTGAAGAGGTGGAGGTCCAGAAGAGAGGGCATTCCAGACATAGAGAACAAACAAAGGAACAAAGATGGCAGATGGATGATCATGGAGGGGAACAGCTAACAGGCTTATTGGGATGGAAATAGAATGTGTAAAGGGGAGCCATGTGAAATGAACCTGGAAAAGTAGGCTGGGGTCAGATTGTGAGGGGCTCTAATGACAAACGGAGGAACTTGTATTTTATCCTGGGGTGGGGTAGGGCAGGGGAGCTACTGGAGCTTCTTGAGCAGAGGAATGGTATGATCAGACCCATGCTTTAAAACGCAGCCTGTATGAGCCTCAGATCTTCCCTACAAGTTGAGTTCTCTCCCGACCCCTGATTATGCTGCCCAGTCAGCAGCAGACACCTTTTCCCTCCATTCCCCCTTTACCTCCCCTCCACACCCCCAGGAAAAAGCTTAGGGGCTGGAGCCATCACGCTGATTCCCTGTCGTCTAAGAAAAGCTCTACCAATGCTGCCCATAGAATCATGGAAGCCAAGGACACCAGGGCTGGAGCAGGCCTTCAAGATTGTCCAGGCCTATCCCTTTATTTTACAGACAGGGACACTGAAAGTCAGAGAAAAAACAGACTCATTAGATGAAGAGATAGTGGCAGGGCAAGGACTTAATCCCCCTTCCCCCCCAACACACATATAACTGTACATGTACCCTACTATGAATTCCCAATTCTGGCCTCAGATACTTACTAGCTGTGTGACCCTAGACAAGTCACTTAACCTCTATTTGCCTCAGTTTTCTCAACTGTAAAATGGAGATTATAATAGTACCTTCGTCCTAGGGTTGCTGTGAGGATCAAATGGGATAATATTCGTAAGGCTCTTAGCACAGTGCTTAATAAATTCTTGTTTTCTTCCTTCCCAGCCTGGTGCTTTTTCCTCTACCTCAGGACAGGTGCTGTATGAATGGAGCATGGTCCTCATGACTGAGCTGATGGGCTAGAGTCCATCGGAATGAGGGGGTGAGATTAACTTAGCTCTTCATTTTTCCTTCATGACAAATATAACGTAGAAAAATTTTAAAAAGCAAGTCTACCCATCATGAAGTTGTTTGGGTACTGGGGCAGAGCCTCTGTACCAAACTGTCCAGTCTCTTCCATTATAGTTGGGGAAACTAAGGCCTAGAGACTTACTTATGGGCAAGCAACTAGCAAGAACAAGAAGCAAAGGGGCAGCTGGGTGGCACAGTGAATAGAGCACCAGCTCTGGAGTCAGCAGAACCTGAGCTCAAAGGCAACCTCAGACACTTGGCACACTTACTAGCTGTGTGACCTTGGGCAAGTCACTTAACCCCAATTGCCCTGCCTTCCCCCCTCCAAAAAAAAAAAAAAAAAGAAGCAAAGCCAGGATTCAAATCCAAATCTTCTGCCTTCACTCTTTCCATTAGGCCACACACTATTCCTTTAAGTATGAAAAGTTTGTTGTTGTTTTTGATTGGATTTAAAGATAAAAGGGAACTAAGATAACATCTCACCCTCCTTTTATAAATGGGGAAACTGAGGAACAGAGGGTAAGTATTTTGCCTCAAGTCACACAAGTGGCAAAATTGGAATTAAAACCCATGTTTCCTGACACCTAGTCCAATGTTCTCTCTACTATGTTATGCAAAATGGGACTAGACCCACCTAATTAAGTTGGGTTCAAAAAAAAAGCAGTTAATAAAATATTGTATCCAAATGTCATATTTTAATATCAAACTCTGGAGGATGTGCCCTTGCATGGGCTGCTGAGAAGTGGAAAGTTACAAAGGTGAAGAGGGGGGAAAGTCATTGTTTTCCTTGGGGGGAGGGAGGAGTAAATTCCTCACCACTTGGCCTCTGACTTTCACTGTTCCTTTGACTTAATTTATCCTTTTGTCTGCAGTAGGCCCCAGGTGGAGATTACCAGCTCTATGGGGAGGTTAGGTTACCGTGGCTCCTCCTAAGCCCACACTAATGACTTTAGAGACAGGTGGTGAAGGTGAATTTGGTTGCTGTTTTTATTTCATTTAAGAAACAATATCCTCAGCTGGGTGGGAGGAGGGAGATTGGTGGTTGGGGGAAGGGAGGAACAAGCTTCAGAAGATGGGACCGAGGGCTTGCTCTGTCCCCGAAGTGACTTTTCTCTGCCATGTCGATTTCAGGCCACACACGTGAGAAAGAGGGATTAGACTTGTTTTTCTTGGCCCTGGAGACAGAATTTAGAGCAGCGGGTGGAAGTTACAGGGAGATGAATTTCGCATGGATAGACGGAAACCCTTCCTAGCGATTAGAGAGGTCCATAAGTGAAATGGGCTGCCTGGGGTGGTAACAATAACAACATGCATTTACTCAAAAGTTTAAGGTTTACAAAATACTGTTTTCCTTATTACAACAATCCCAGGAAGATAGGACAAGTATGCTTATCACTGTTTTACAGATTAGGAAATGAGACCCAAAGAGTTTAAGGGGCTTGCACCTAGTTCCATAGCTATTGTGTGTCAGAGCTGGGATTTAAACCAACCCCAGCATTGCCCTGTGTGGTAAACTCCGTAGCTGTGGAAGTATCCAAGGGAAGGAGAGATGGCTTACTTGTCAGGGAAATTATAAATATGATCGATTGTTTAATCAATCAATCAATAAGCATTTATTAAGCACCTGCTAGGTGCCAAGGATACAAAAAAAAATAAAGTGGTCCCTGCCCTCAAGGAGTTTCCAGTCTATAAGAGACATACACACACACAAACACAATATGTATACACAAACACACATATATACACACAAACACATGTATATATGTATACAGACAGACACACATATATACAAGCACAAACACATGTGCATACACAAACACATATGTATACGTGTGCATACAAACACACGTACATGTGTGTACATACACATACATGTGGACACAAACACACCTGTGTGTACATGTGTGTACACACATACCCTATGTAAAATATATTAAAATAAATACTTCAGGTGGGGATTGGACATGTTGACTTCTAAGGTTCTTTCCAGCTCTAAAATTTAGTGATTCAACAAGACATATTCAATTGTATTTCCTTGGTATTCTCTGAACACTCCAGTAAAACTTGAGGATTTTGTGGGTGGGGAAGGCCAATGGTCAAGCAATAGGAAAATTAAACTGGTTTGCCACGTAGTTGGAGCGTGTTGTTCATGGTGTCCTGCCTTCTGTAGTGTCAGACTAGCTTCACTCCGATGCCCAGATCAGACTAAACCCCCAAATTGGGTTAGAAATCCACACCATTAGTCACCAGGGAAACAGGATGGAAGAGTCTGGTTTGCTCCAGGCAGCCAATCCCGGTCACTGGAGACAGGCTGTGAGTAGATATAGCCAACTTCATACCTGAAGGCAATAACAAAGAGGAAAGGGTGCTGGCTCAGGAGCTGAAACAGGTGGCTAATACTAGAAATAACTAGATGCTACAGCGGATAGAGCGCTGAGACAGAGAGTCAGGAACATCTGAGTTCAAATCCAGTCTCGGATATTTGCTAGCTGTGCTACCCTGGGCAAGTCACTTATTTGCCTCAATTTCCTCAACTGTAAAATGAAAATAATAATAGCATCTACCTTGAAGGGTTGTTGTGAGGATCAAATAAGATATTTGTAAAGCATTTAGTGCAGGGCTCGGCACACAGTCTCCATATAAATGCTAGTTAGGTATAATAGTAGTTGTTGCTGTCCAGCTCTGCCAGTAACTTGGAGCAAATAATTTTCCCCCTCTAAGCCTCAATTTTCCCATATGTAAAGTGAGAAGATTGAATTTAATGATCCCTATAGTTCCTTCAGCTGCAATATTCTGTGATTCTAAATCTGAAGCCATCCCATAGTGGTGGTTATAGTTTTCAGTATTGGCATCATAAATACGGGGGCCTTGATCAAAGGACAGGAAGTCTGACACTCAGACCTTTAACAATTTTTCCTGGAAAAAGGAACTAAAGGATATAGCTTCCCAAGGGAACATGCAGTAAGATATAGGAGTCTATGCATTGAGTCATAGGAACATAGGATTTGGAAATGGAAGAGAATTTAAAGGTCACATTTGTCCAACACCCCCCTTTTACAGATGGGGAAATTGAGGCCCATAAACATTAAGTCTTTTGCCCAAGGTCACACAGACAACAAATAGAAGAGGCAGGGTTCAAACTCGGATGTCCTGATTGCTAGTGATACCAAAATATCACTTCCTTTAAGAAATTTTGCAACTAGTCAGCTTGGACAGGGATCAGTTTCTTCCTATTCATTCTGTGACTCTTCTCAGGATAGGAAAAAGGGAAGGAGCCAGCATTTCCACATTCACTGGGATTCTACTGCCCTCTGTTGCTGTTCTTTCTATCCCATCAGTTCCGGGGGGCAGAAACCTCCCACTGCTGGGCTGGTCTACTTGCCTCCTCTTCTAAGACTATGGGCTGTTAAGCCAGCCTTTATTGATCAAACTATATATTACCCATGAATACTCACTCCGTGGGCCAAACCTTGGGATTTTTAAAACAGGTTCACCAAATTGTCAATTAAGTGAAAATCAATCCTGAGTCATTTATCACAGTGTTAATCCGTCCATGCAGTCTGAGGGAAAAAATCAATCGCTTTCTGTCACGGGGGAGCAATTGAGTCCCGGTACAGGACCAACATCTGCTGTATCAGGCCGAGAGCTGAAATTTATAATCTCAGAGAAAAATTGCTGCCTGCCAGCCAACACATTAGAAACTTCTGAAAAGTTATCCCGCAGAGGGGAGAGAAGCATAAAGAAAAGAGTCAAGAAGGGAATTTTATGCACCTGCTCTGAATGCAGCCAGAATATTTGTTTGTAGGGCTGGACCTGGGACTGGACAAATCCAGAAGAGGGAGACTGAGAAAGAACCAGCTAATATCTTTAAATAGGCAAGCTTTCGGTGAGGGGGAGGGGAAAAAGCAGTGGCAGCAATCTGGCCACAGGCGATGAGGAATAGATTGTGGGTGAAAGACTACTGGACTTCTCTCCTTTTCTCCCCAATTCTCCTCTCTTCATCTTCTTCCAAGACTCACAGAATCTCTAAGTGGGAAGGAACCATGGAATGCACTTAGCACAACCCATGAAATAAAATAAATGGATAAAAATCCTTTCTACAGAACCTCAGACAAGTGGTGCCCCAGACTCAGGTTGGGATTCCCCTAACCCCGGGAATGGAGGAACCCACCACTTCCTGAAGCAATGCATTCCATTGTTGGCCATCTTTGCTAATCAGTGAATTTTCCTTTATATCAGACTATGCTGTTTGCCCCCTCCTCCCATAGTTTGTACCCCATTATTTTTACTCTAGGACCAAACAAAATAAATCTAATTCTTTCAGCATGGTGGTCCTAAGGTTTGGAGCCAGCTTTTACATCTCTTCTGCCCTTCTCCAGGCTGTACCCCCACCCCAGTTTCTTCAACTGATCCTCAAGTGGAATAGTCCCCAATCCCTTCACCAATCTGATAATCCTCTTCTGGACAAACTCTAACTTATTTTTGTCCCTCCTACAATGTGATTCCCAGAACCAAACATGAAATCTCCAGTGTGATCTGACTTTATCTCTTCTGTATTCACACATAGGCAGAAATGATGCTTCCAGGATCTCCTACTTTCCTTTTCTTGGGGGTGGTAAGAAAAGCTTGAAAGGCTCAAAGGGTTAATGCAGATGAGACTTCATACATTCTTAGTCCAGTTGAATTCTTTTCTGCTTTGAGACAAGTTGATGAAGTAAGGTACTTTGGTGTGCTGGGCAGTGTAGTAGACTTGGAATGAGGAAGACCTGACTCTGAACCATGCCTTGGGTACTTACTAGAAATGTGGCCTGGAGGAGTCTCTTAACCTATTTTAATTTTCAGTTTCCTTTTCTCCAAAGTGGAGATCATATTCATGTCTACTTTACAAGGTCATTTGACGATCAAATTAGATGTTAGTAAAGTGCTTTCTAAACCTTAAGGTGCTATATGAATGTTAACTATTGTTACCCTCTTTCCCTAAAACTATCTTGTATTTACAATGAAGTGTAAATTGCTTGGAATAAGCACTGATTTTTATATGGTTTCATTTTAATACTGACCATAGTAATGCTTCGACTGAAACTACACTGACTTTAAAAATCCAGCCTTTCCCATGTTCCCAATCTCAACAGGATTGAGTAAACTCTAATTAGTGCTCTATCACATGAGTGCTGGATTTCATGCCATACCTGTTTCATTTCTCTCTTTTGTCATATTTCTAATTCTGCGGCTTTTAACAATGTATATTACTCCAAGGAAACATGAAAAGGTTGTAGCTCTTATAGAGCACACTTCAATGACTCTAAGAGATATTGGAGCAGCTGTTGATGTGAGAAAATCATATATTTCAATGAGTACTCAAGCCTATAGTGAAACAGTATCAGTTGCACCAAAGGTCAAAGGAAACTAAGATTAAAAAAACAATGCCAAGAACTGGGAAAAAAAAGTTTTCTGCTTAATTAATCTTCAGAAAACAAGTAACCTTTAGAGGGAAGTGGAAGCTGGAGGCTGGTTATTGATTCCTACAATGTGTCACAGGCTTCTTGAAATTGTATGAAGATCAGTTAAACAAAAACAGCTGCTATCACTATGAAGAAAAAAAAATTCTACTTGTGGTCAGGACTATACAAAAACTAAAGTTCCAAAGGCTGTAAAAAGGTTAGGAAAAGCACTTTTAAATTGAGCCATACCAAAACTATTATCAGAAGAGGTCCAAGTAAGGCTATAATATCTGGAAGTCTATCAGATTGTAAGACATGTCTCCAAAATTTTAGGGGATGTTTTAATTCCCTTGGACCAGAAAGTCTTGTTCTTATTGAATGACTAATACACTCCAGTAAATAAATATATTGGCATACAAAGAAGCAGAATCGTTCCAGAATTACAGAAATTTCCAAAAGGAAATGTACATGAATTTGCACCATACCAAACATCGCAAATGGTACAAAATAGGTTCAAGAGACTGAGATAAACCTATTCCAATGACCTGGGAACTTGCCTGATATAAATCCAATTGAAAATATATGGGCTGGGGCAGCCAGGTAGCACAGCGAGTGAGAGCACCGGCTCCAGTGTTGAGAAGATCTGGAGATCGAATCCCGGGCTCAGACACTTAGCACTCACCCAGAAACACCTGGCCGTGTAACCTTGAGCAAGTTACTTAACCCCAATTGCTTAGGGGCGGCCAGGTGGCTCAGGGTGTAAGAGCACTGGCTCCAGTGTCGGGATGACCTGGATCAAATCCGGGCTCAGATACTCAGCACCACACCCAGAAATAACTGGCCGTGTAACCTTGAGCAAGTTACTTAACCCTGATTGCTTAAAAAAAAAAAAAAAAGAAAATCTATGGGCTGGGGGCGGCTAGGTGGCAAAGTGAATAGAGCACCAGCCCTGGAGTCAGGAGGACGGAGGACATGAGTTCAAATCCGACCTCAGACACTTAACGCTTACCAGCCATGTGACCTTAGGCAAGGCACTTAACCCCAATTGCCCCTCCAAAAAAAAAAGAGAGAGAGAAAATCTATGGTCTATAATCAAAGCTATACTTGGGTTGACTGGTTGACTAGTTGTCAAAATGAAACAATATCCAATACAATGTGGTGCATGATGAAAAAATTTTAAATATATGTCAAAATTTTGTAATTCCATGCCAAAATATATAAAAACAAGTCACTGAAGAAAGAGGATGTGATACATATGAAAAAGGTATTTTAAGACATAAAAAGTTGTAAGATTCACTATATGTCTGTAACTTTCATAATTTTACATTGTCTCATTTCATTTGCACACCTCTGTATCTAGTATATATTTTGCATACACACACACATTTTTCCTGCTAACATGTGAAGACAATGACTTTCATTTTTGCCTTTTTGTTTCCTGTGCCTGACCCACAGTAAGTGTTTAAGAAATGATTATTAATGGTTTCGTTAGCATAATGAAAAGTTCTGAATTTAGAATTGGAGGAACGGGGCCTAAATCTCTACTTTGCTACTTGCTGATGATGTGAAGTTGGGCAGGTCACTCACTAATTCTGGGCCTCAGTTTACTCCTCTTTGAAATAAAGGGTTAGACTGGATAGCCTCTAAGATCCTTGCCGGCTCACAACCTATGACCCTATGCTCCTTCCCTAAGAATAGATCTCCTGACCCAGACTCTGCCTCCTCCCTAAACATACACACATCTCACTTACTGTCTCCTCCTCTCTATCCATTCCCAGCCCATGTTGTAATTTAGTTAGTGGGACAGGAGGAGAGTCTCCTCCGAACTTCCTAAGACATGCATCTGCCATATGTTGCTGTATGGAGTTCCGTGAGGAAGAAATTGTCTGAAGAAAGGGAAGGGAAAGGGAAGGGGGAAAGAATGGGGAAGAGAAAGGGAAAGGAGGGGAAGGTGAAAGGAAGGGAAAGGGAAGGAAAAGGAAAGGGAAGGGGAAGGGAAGAGATGGAGAGAAGGGATGGGGAAGGGAAGAGGAAGGGAAGGGGAAAGGAAGAGAAAGGGAAAGAAAAGGGAAGGAAAAGAGAAAGGAAAAGGGGGAAGGGAAAGGAAGGGGAAGGGAAGAAACATTTATATAGTGCCTATTATGTGCCAGGTTCTAGCTCATTTGAGAAATAAGTTTGTCTAGCTCTTGGGGAAGATGGACCTGAAACTTTCCCCATGTATATAAGTAATAATACAACATATGAAATTAGGGTTTTTCTAATTGACATGGGACTAAAATAACTCAACCGAGGTAGGTAGGTGGTGCAGCAGATAGAATGCTGGACCTGGAGTCAGGAAGACCTGAGTTCAAATGCAACCTCAGACACTAGTTGTATGACCCTAGACAAGTCACTTCACCTCTCTGTTCACCTGAGTTAACTAAAACATAAAACAGGGATAATAAGAGTACTTATCTCACAGTGAGATAAAATTTATAGTGTTCTTCAGCATAATGCCTGACTCATAGTAGATGTTATATAAATGCTTATTCCCTTCCCTACAGAATCCCAAACCAGCTGGCTTTCAAAGTGAAAAACTCAGTCATAATGGTTATTAAATAAAAAGAACAATTTTGAACCCCAAATATTTGATAGGAAGTTCTTTTTTAAACTACTTTTTTTCAGTTTTAAAAAAGCAGACGGCCAAACAATTTCCCATCTGTGTCGTTAGCTGCTCTGTACTAGTCTTTAGTTCCACTTGTATCTTCTCTCCCCAGTCAGATTATCATCAATCACCTCAAGGCTGTGAACTGGATCTTCCCCATAGCACAGCACCCAGTACAGAATGGGTGCTCAGGAAATAATGTTTGGATTGAGTTAAGCCATCAGGAATTATTCTCTTAAAATGTGTTATTTTTTTTTTTTTGTAAAAACAAAACAGTCTAATATTTATTGTTTTTCTTTGGGGGGGTTGGGCTTCCTCTAGAGGTGCCATGTAAGAGGGAAGGAAGATATTGCTAAGATCAAATTGGCTTATTTTCTTTTTTTTTTTAATCAGTTCATCCAACTTTATTTTTTTTATTTATTTTTCTGATTTACATCATTCGTTTCCGCCAGATTTTGAGTTACAAATTTTCTCCCCGTTTTTCCCCCACCCATCCCCCCAAAACAGCAGTCCCAAAATGTGTTATTTTAGAGGACAAAGCTCTCCATCCAAGTAGCTACTGAATTTAGGCATGAATTAAGGGATGAGGTATTCTACCCAGGCAGCAGGGAGGAGGACCTGATCCTATTAATGTATTGTGCTCATCATTGGGTGGGTAATTCCTTTATAATGTACTAGGGCTGTAATTTTGATGTCAAAAGAAAATAAACCATTTCTGTTCCTCTTGCAAATACCTACAGTATTTCAACAGCCAAAGGAACCTGAGATTTCCTGTATTGGATCTGAGCCAACACACCACATCAATGGGGCTTCCTCTAAGAGAATTTATAAGCAAGGCTAATGTTCCTAGAAGGTTTTCTGTGAAAGATTGTGGATAAAAGGGTTTGTAGACTTGAGACAGCCCCTTCTATTATATATAGTAATATTGTGTTTACTGTGTCGGTGTCTTATCCCCTATTAAACTGTAAGTTCCATGAGGGCATGGACAAAATCTTAAGTTACCTGTGTAATGTATCCTTCCTAACAATTAAAACAGTTCTCTGTACACAGTGGATAAAAATATGAATGATAGAAGCGTAAATGGATTCTAAAAAGTAGCTGTGTAACATAGTAGATAGAGAGCTAGGACTAGAGTAAGGAAGACTTGAGTTCAAATCTGGCCTCAAAGCTTACTAGCTTCATGACCTTGGGTAAGTCACTTTACCTCTGTTAGCCTCAGATTCCTCATCTGTAAAATGAAGATAACTACAGCACCAATCAGGGTTGTTGTGAAGATAAAATGAGATACTATTTGTAAAGTCCTTAGTACAGTACTTGGAATGTAGTAGGTGCTAAATAAATGTTAGTTTCCTTCCTAAGAATGGAGCCAACCTTGAGATCAAGGATTTGGGGATTGGTGCAATGGAAAACTGGTAGATTTTTTAATGTGGGAATGTCTGACAAAATTTGCTATTTTAGAAGAATTCATCTGACAATGAGTAAGAGGCAATGGATAGATTGCTGGGCATGGAGTATGGGAGAGCTGGGTTCAGATTCCACCTCTGTCACTGCATGGCCCTCAGAAAGAAAATGGAATGGAATAGAATCTAAGTCTCACAGGCAACTCCCTAGAATTATCTAATACAGATTGAGCTCTGCCTTGGTAGGGGGAATTCCCCGCACTGACAAAATCACAGATCATCCCTGTATGTTCGAAATCTGGTAACTTGTTTATTCTCTCAAAATGAAGAGAATGGCCTCAGAAATTTTTTTTTACCTAGAAACTTTACTGATCTAGAAACAGTGGGGATGGAGAGGATGAGGTGGAACAAGACTTTGGAAAGTCATAACCATCTCTGGTTCAGTGTTTCTAAAGCCCTGGTTGCCATTATTCAAACCCCATTCTCCATCACACACTAAGTACTCCCTTATTCCCATCCCCCTTAACACAAATTTACTCTAACTGTACCCAACCTGTTCACCGAGCTCTCTCGATTGCCTCTCCATAGGTAACAAACTAGATTTCTTCTTGAACCTTTTCTTGTATTGCTCCCTCCATCCTCATGCACTTACTGATACCTGGATCTTTCCTGACAACTCAACTTCCCTGACCACCCTTTCTAGTAATGTTTGCACTTCCATTCATCGCCCCTTCTCCCCACTCCCACTCAGTGGTTGTGGTAGGTGAGTTGAATTATTTCTTGCTTTCTTTGCCTCTTCCAGACTCTCCCTCTACTAATTAAATGCTAATCCTTTGAGATTTACTCAATTCATTTTTATCACCCAATGAAGATTCTGGTAGCTGTTCTCTACCAACCTCCAAGACACTCTCCTTCCTTCCTTAATGAATTCAGTGCAGGGCTCAAGGACTTTCTCTCCCTAATTCCTACCCTCATACCAGGGAACTTTAACATATATACTTCTACACAAACACCCTAAACTCAAAGTTCCTTAATTTACTTGTTTCACATGATCAACTCCACCCTAACACATAGAGATGGTCATACCCTTGATTTTGTCATTATCCACAAGTGTTCCACCTCCTTGTTCATGAACTCTTAAATTCCATTATCTGATCACAATCTTGTATCATTCTACCTATCCCTCTGCCTTGCAACTTCAAACCTTGTCTTCATCCTTGCCATGACTCTCAATCACTCAATCTCTCAGTTCTTTCACAAGCCATCATTCCTGCATTGGCTGCACTTCTTTTGTATCTTGTCTCCTTGGTGAACCAGTTCAGCTCTATATTGCCCTCTTCTCTCAAGTCTCTTGCTTCTTTTATCCCATTGAAGATCTTGCCCTGCCATACCCTAGACTTGGAATAATCCTACCATTTGCTGCCTTCGCTCTTGCTCATGTGCTGCTGAATGTGTTGGAGAAAAGTACAAAACTATGATTACAAGGACAACTCCAAGTTTATGCTACATAATCTCAATAGGGCTCTCACTACAGCAAGGCAATCTTTTTCTATCTCCCTGATTCATGATCCCACCCACAGCTTTTCCAAACCTTTTCATCCCTCCTCAAACTTCCCACAGCTTCCCCTCCTCACACCCTCTCAGTAAAGAACTTTGCCTCTTCAAATTGAAGTAATTTGCGGAGAGCACCCCTTTCTCCCCTGTTCCTCATTTCACATCACTCAGAAGTTTTCTGCCATTATCTCCTCCTTTATCTCTGTTTCACATGAAGAGATGAACCTTCTCTTTGCCAAGGCAAGCCCCTCTAAATGCACAAGTAATCCCATTTCATACCATCTTCACCAGAAAATTTTCTCCTCTGTCATCCCTATTCTCTTATTGTCTATCTCTCCCCAACTACTCGTTGCTTCCCTACTTCCTATAAGCATACCCATATCTTCTTCATCCTCAACAAACTCTCCCTTGATCTAACCATCCCCCTCCAGCTGTCACTGCATATCTCTCCTCTTTTTATGACTAACATCCTTGAGAAGGCATCCACAATTGGTGCCTCTGCTTCCTTTCCTTTTTCTTAACTCTCTGCAGTCTGGCTTTCTACCTCATCATTCAATCAAAACTGTTTCCCCAAAGTTGCTAACTTTTAATTGTCAAATCTAATGACTTTTCTTCAATTCTCATTCTCCTTTTTCTTGACTTGTCTACAGCCTTTGACATTGTCAGTCACCCTCTTCTCCTGAACACTCTCTTCTTTCTAGGCTTTCAGTACATTGCTCTCTACTTATTCTCTTCTGATATATCTGACTGCTCCTTCTCTGTCTTTTCTGATGGATCTTCCAGATCATGCTAGTTAGCTTTGGAGGTCCCCAAAGCTTTCTCTTGGCCCTCTTCTCCTTCTATACAATTTCACTTTATGATCTCATTCAGTTCTCATGGTTTCAGTTGTCATCTCTATGCTTATAACTCTCAAATTTACTTATCCAGTCCTAAGTTCTCTCAACCTCCAGACTTAATATCTCCAGCTGCATACTAGATATCTCAAACTGGATGTTCCATACTGTAATGTTAATGGGATTTAAGATCTTCCCTGCCCTTTAATAGGCTTCACTTGGAGCCCATCGAGGGAAGCTTGCTTAGGGGAGGCATGCTTGTAGGAAGACTTTCACACCTTTTGCTAATTTCTAATTAGGCACTGAGTCATGAGGGTTGTGATGTCTTCTGGCTCTGAGAAGTGTATATATACCCTGAGTTGGTATTTTGCTTTGGGGGTTCACTTATGAGAAGGATCTTGTGATTCCCCAATCAAGATTCTGAGTGACCATATGTTCAGAATTCCTTGACTGCTCAGATGTAAAGGCTCTTTCGATCTAGGGATATATGTAAAGTGTATAGTTGATTCAGACAGTCAGAGCCCTGTCTGTTGGTCTTTATTTCTCTGTTTGCATTTTCTCTGTTTGTATCTTCTCTGAAGTTCAGAGTGCTGATTTTTCCCCTGAACTAGTGAATATAATTTTTAAAAAATATATTGTTAGGGTGACCTAAGTTCAAATCCGGCCTCAGACACTTAACACTTACTAGCCGTGTGACCTTGGGCAAGTCACTTAACCTCAATTGCCCTGCCTTCCCCCTCCAAAAAAACAAAAAAGATTGTTGATCCCTTTAAAAGCTATTTTTTCCCTTTAAAAGCAGATCAAAGAGGGGCGGCCAGGTAGCACAGCGAGTAAGAGCACCAGCTCCAGTGTTGAGAAGACCTGGAGATCGAATCCCGGGCTCAGACACTTAGCACCCACCCAGAAACACCTGGCCGTGTAACCCTGAGCAAGTTACTTAACCCCAATTGCTTAGGGGCGGCCAGGTGGCTCAGGGTGTAAGAGCACTGGCTCCAGTGTCGGGATGACCTGGATCAAATCCGGGCTCAGATACTCAGCACCACACCCAGAAAAAATAACTGGCCGTGTAACCTTGAGCAAGTTACTTAACCCCGATTGCTTAAAAAAAAAAAAAAAAAAGCAGATCAAAGAACCTGTGCTAGCAGGCCATCCTGGGTATGCTAGAGTACTTGCTGTTACACATAGACATCTCAAAATCAACACGTCCAAAACTGGATGCATATGTTGCCTTGCAACATACTTGTCATCTTTAATTCCTCATTCTCTCTCTCTCTCTCTCTCTCTCTCTCTCTCT
>NW_027187234.1:197549-230411 GCF_028583685.1 Petaurus breviceps papuanus
CCCCCCCCCCCGTTTTCCAATCAGTCACCAAATCCTGTCAATCTTTCCTTTGTAACAACTCTCCTCTGTCATTGCCACTGCTACCACCCTAGTGCAGACCCTCAGTTACCTAACTCCTGGATTATTGCAATAGTCTGCTGGTGAGTCTCCCTGCCTCAAATCCCTCTTCACTCCAGTCCCTTCTCCACTCAGTTGTAAAACTGACCTTCCTAAAGTGAAGGTCTGACTATATCACTTCCCTTCTCAATAAACTCCAGTGGTTCCTTGTATTGCCAGGATCAAATGAAAAATCCTCTATTTGGTTTTTAAAAGTCTTCACAACCTGGTCCCTTCCTACCTTTCCAGGTTTCTTATACCTTACTCCCCCTCCACATACTCTGCAATCTTGTGACACTGGTCACCTTGTTATTTCTAGAACATGACACTCCATCTCCTGACTCTGAGCCTTTACACTGGCTGCACCCCATATCTGAATGCTCTGCACACTTATCTCTACACCCTAGCTTCCCTGACTTCCTTTAAATCTCAGCTAAAGTTGCACTTTCTAGAAGAAGCCTTTCCCAGTCATCCTTAATCTTAGTGCCTTTCCTCTGAGACTACTCCCATTTTGTCCTGTATGTATCTTATTTATACATAGTTACGTATTGTCTCCCTCACTTGCTTGTGAGTTCCCTGAGAGCTGGGCCTTTTTTTTTGGCCTCTCTTTGTATTCCCAGGGCTTAGCACAGTGCCTGAGACATTGGAGGTACTTAATTCCTATTGATTTGACTTGACATTGTGAGATAGGATCAGCAGAACTTGTGAGTTATTGGATGCATCTCGAAAGAGGAAAGCATCAAAGATGTCTTAGCCTACAAATCCCAGGGACTGGAAAGATGGTCATTCTACTTGAAGACACAGAGAAATGACTTGGAGTTAAGGGAAAGATGGTGAATTAGTATTGGAACAGATGACAAGAACAGAGCTCCTTCACAAAACAACCACACTCTCTTCTTCTGTGGAGTGGGAGCGAGAACTGCAAACACTGGAGCCTTCCTCCTATCTAAGGGGTCAGTTTTAAAAGATCTTTTTTTCACTCCTGAAACATTTATTTAAAGCTAACCTCCTGCATAAGGTAAGGGGGTTGTTGTTTATTCATTTCAATCATGTTTGACTCTGTGATCCCATTTGGGGTTTTCTTGGCAAAAATACTGAAGTGGTTTGCCATTTCCTTCTCTAATTCATTTTACAGATGAAGAAACTAAGGCAAACAGGGTTAAATGACTTGCCCAGGGTCACACAGCTAGTAAATGTCTGAGACTGAGTTTGAACTCAAGAAAATGAGTTTTCCTGACTCCAGACCTGATATTCTATCCACTGTACCACTTAACTGCCCTATGGGGTGGGGGAGTATCTCTCTTTGGGGAATTTCACAGCCTATGGATCACTCTGTTGAAGAGAGACCACAAAGAATGGATAATTCACCAAAATTCAACCTAGTTCTCTTCCTGGGATTGTAACTGAGAGTTTCTGTCTGTCACAGTGGCTTTCCTCATCTTGATCTTCTGCTCCAGGAGAAGGCAAAGTATTATCTCCCTCAGACATTTGTTTAGATGGTCCAGGACTTGAACGCTCCAGAGTTCAGCTAAACTTAATCTGGGAAACATTCATCCCGCTAGATTCACTCCATCCCAAGGGCAAAGGGAGAAAACCCTGGTTTACTAGTTTTTCATTTGGAAATTGGCTCCTCTGAGTCCATCTAGTGAAGATAGATGCAGATATATATCAGCGATGGTGTCATGGTACCTAAGGAAGCTAATGTGTATTCTAGGGATGCTTTAGCAAAACCTGAAGTTATAAAGGTAAGTGATAGAGCTATCAGAGACCTCCGAGGTCATCTTATCCAACCAAATCATTTTAGAGGAGAAGAAATCGACTTGGAGTTAAGTGACTTATGCAAGGTCACACTGGAAATCATCTACTTAGTGATTTTTGTTCTGAACTTAACAAACACCAAATAAAATGGGTTTTCCATGCACACAGTAAAACAGACACACAAGCAAAAACAAAGTGCGCAGGGGATGCTCTCCCTCCTCATCTCTACTTCCTGGCTGCCCTTGCTTCCTTCAGGTCTCAGACAAAGTTCCACCTTTTGCAAGAAGTCCTTCCCAGTTCTCCTTAATCTCAGTACCTTCCTTCTGAGACGATGCCAAATTTATCTTGTGTGTGTACACATATATGTATATATCTTGTTTGTACATAGTTGCTTATATGTTGTCTCCCCACTAGACTTTGAGTTCCTTAAAAGCAAAGGTGTTTTTTGCCTTTCTTTGTAACCCCAGCACTTAACACAGTGCCTGACACATAGTAGTGCTTTTAAAAAGCTAATTGACCGACTGAAATTATGAGTCTAAATCATATACATCTTGCTTTTCTTGAACACAAATATAAAAAACTCAACCTGCAGCTTTCTAAACTGTCCCACTTATCTATGATTCTTTCTGGCCTTCCTTCTTTTCCTTCTTTTTTTAAAAGATGCCCCAAAGATCCTTTTTAAAAATTTCTTTTGGGGGAGCACAGAAATATTATATCTCTATCCTTCCTCTATACCTCATCCACCCCCATCAGAAAAGAAGAACAAATATGCATAGCTAAGCAACACAAACTCCCACATTGGCTAGGTCAAATATGTGTATTTTATTCTGTGCACTGAGTCCATCACTTTTCTGTGAAGAAGTTAATCATCAGTCCTCTGGAATTATGGTTGATCACTGAATTGATGAGTTATCTAGGCTTTCAAAGTTGTTCTTTAAAACGTTGTTATTGCATAAATTGTTCTCCCAGTTCTCACTTCATTCTGCACTAATTCATACAAGTCTCCCCAGGTTGCTCTGAAACCATCCCTTTCATTATTTCTTGTGGAAGAATAATATTCCATTACATTCATATGCCATAATTTGTTTAATCATTCCCCCACTGATGAGTACCTTCTTGGTTTCTAGTTCTTTGCCACTACAAAAAAAAAAACCTACTATAGTTTCACATATATTTAGGTCCTTTTCTTCTTTCTTTCATCCATGTGAGAAACAGGTCTAGTAATTATATCATTAGGTCAAAAGATAAGCACATTTTAGTTACTCTGGGGACATAGATCCAGAATGATTTCCACAGTAGCTGGAAAGCATTATTGAACCTACTACTCTCCTGCATCCCTTTCAACAATTGTCATTTTCCTTTTTTTTTTCCCTCTCTGACAAGTAAAGTGATTTTATGAAAATCCTGAACATGGTAAAAGGAAAAGAAGTATAAACTTGAGTTTTTTAATCATAGAAAATGTAGGAGGTCTGTATCATTCCATCGCAGTATTCTTATAGAATGGCAGCATAAAGAATGCTGGATTTGGGGCGGCTAGGTGTCGTAGTGAGTAAAGCGCTGGCCCCAGAGTCAGGAGGACCCGAGTTCGGTTCCGGCCTCAGACACTTGACACCCACACACACAAAAAAAAAATAGCCACATAACCTTGGGCAAGTTACTTAACCCCAATTGCCCTCCAAAAGGCAAAAAAAAAAAAAAAAAGAAGAATGCTGGATTTGTGATCAGAGGACCAGAGTTCAAATCCTGGCTTTGCCATTATTATCTGTGTGAACTTGTACAAGTCACTTAACCTGTCTGTGCCTCAATTTCTCACAAATTAAAAGGATTTTATTAGAGTATCTTTAAAATTCCTTCTGGTTCTATGATTCTGTGAAGATGCAGATTCATTTATCTAATGCCATCTCTGGTGGATGGTAAAAGATGTTGATGTCACATTTCAATTCCTATGCCCCTATGCATTCTTCTAAAGGAAGGGAGAACTTGGAGATGATTTCTGAGGAGCTGGCAATTTTTTTGGTGCTTAATGACCTTGTAAATGTGATATTCTCTGTATGCATGAAGACTATTTTTAACCCGCTCTGAACTCTATCTCTAGCAAGAGAATAGGTTGCACTGAATCATCCACACTCTCTTTTCAACACCCTTGTGATCCAGGAAATAGATTTATAAAGTGGCTCACCAAAGTTAAGGGGTCAGGCTATAGCCAGAGTTTGGGCCCAGTTTGGGGCCAGGTTTAGGACTCAAACTCTGCTTTGGGTTAAGGGTCAGTGAGTGGTTAGGGTTAAAGGTCAATCGTTGACTAGTGTTAAGGCTCCTCTGAAGCCAGGTTCAGAGGTCAGTTTTTCACCAAGGGAGAGAACAAAACTAACCAGTCCACGTGGTAATTGACCTCCATGACCTCTACCTCATTATTACTATGATATAACCACTGAGCAATACAGCACTAAACCATTTGTTAGCTGACAATAACAAGCTCTCTGTTATGTCGGCAGGGGAATGAAAGTAGATATTATAATTTCTTAAAAGCATCATCTAAACCTAAAATCCCAGCTATTCCTCCCCCCTCTTCCACCCTCGCTTCCCTGCTCTTTTGCTCCCATTTGAGGTAGGAAGAAAAAAGGAAACAAATGAGAAATCAGATCTGACATTTCAGGTGAAAATGTTCTTGCTTCTGACTTGGTGATTATTCAGAAATTAGCATGCAGAACAGGGCATCCCATGCATCCTTATGTAAGAACATTTAAATACAAGGTCTTTGCAGCACCTGTCTACAAACAAATCCTGCTGTCTTCGTCTTATGAACAAATTAGAATCTGACTTGAATCCCCATAAATCTTCTAGTTTCTGACAAATTCAAAAGAAGAAGAGGGGAAAGAACAAAGGGGGAAGGGGAAGGAAACAGAATCCCTTGCTAATTCCTCCAAACTGCTGTTTATTGAAATTAGACAGCATGGATAAACTGTAGCCAGATCAATAATTATCTGTCTAATAGAATCAAGACTTTTCCTTAGGTCTGTAAACAAAAACACCTCCCTGTTCAGCCAACAGCGGCTGGTTTTAGGTGATAAACTATCAGGGGTTTCTGATGAAGGAACTGGGCAAAGGAGTTGTAACCAATGCGCCTTCCCATTTTGGGTTCCATGCTAAAGGTTGGGAGTGGGATGGTGGAGAGGAGGATAGGCTCTGTCAGCCCCATGGGGGTTTTTGGTGAGTCCCTATGTTTGGCCAATGGGAAATTTTAGAAGAGACAGATGGCTTGGAATCCTGAGCTCAAGTTCCCTGAGAAGAACAGTGCCCACCAGACTACTAGGCCCACTTCCAGCCTGGTCCTTGTAGCCATCATTGAGGGGAGCAACCTCTATAGATAAGGGGCCCACTACCTCACCTCCAACACCAACTGCTAATTAACTACCACATATTGGGTAAGAGTCCCACAGATAGCTGTGTCCTTCTAACCACTGGTCCTATTTCTGGCCTGGCTCCTGTAGCCTCCATCCAGGATAGTGACCTTTGCTGAATGTGAAACCTTCTGCAGTCCTTACCCATCCTTTCTCTTCAACATTCACAGCTACTGGAGATCTGGAAAAGAAAACGTTCTTCATCCAGGTCTCTGGCCTGGTCAAATGGTTCAACATCAGAAATGGAGATGGTTTTATCAGTGGGAAATGGCATTATGAAGATGCATTATCTTCTGATTTGCCCTAAGGATTGTGGGACTTTTCCATCTGACTCAAAGCTGAAATATCTTATATGTGTTGTGTTAAAATGTAAGCTCCCTGAGAACAGGGATTGCCCTATTTTTCTATTTGTATTCACTGCACTTAGCCCAGTGTTTGGGTGCACAGTGACTGCTTAATAAGTGATCGTTCACTCATGGTCTATTTGAACTTAGTAAAGTGTTAGGAGTCTATGAAATAGATTTAGTTGTTAGATTCTGTCAAGTTCACCAAGATGCAAAGATGAAGTTCTAATATGATGTCCACCAGCTCCTTTCAAATCCAGAATTTGTTTTTACTGCTATTTGCATCCACTTGAAATATCCCCCTTGTCTGAGTGACGACTCTAGGTGAACCTGGAATGCGTATGGGATTTTGTCCACTAACCTGGACCTTAGAAGAGGACTTAGATTATCCATTTGGGGTAGATCCCAAAAGGGGTAAACACTGTCCTTTGAAGCCCACTTCGATGGTTCCCTCTGCCTTCTCCTTCACAGGGATAAGGCTACACTGACCATGTTTGTCCTTCATGCCAGAAGTTTGTTCATCTTTACACCCCCTTGACTTTGCCTTCCAAGCCTCCCCTTTTTGCCTTCAAAGTTGACTTCTAAAAATAACCATGATCAATGACCTCAGCCAAGTTTTGAATTAGTCTTTTCAAGAGAGTCTTCTCAGTTTCCACCCATCAGCTGTGGAATATTAAAGGCAGGGAGGAGGAACAGAAAGTCATACATTGCAGCGATAAGGTGAGCTAGTGCCATGAAACTCATTGCAGAATTCATCAATTGTTTGAAAAATAGGTCCATATGTGTGTGTACTTAAGTCCACAGCAGCTCTATAGACTGGTCCCAGTCCATCCTCCTGAAAGCAATAGAAATAGATCACACCATGATACAAGTGTCTCCTCCCCAACCCACGTATGAAAATGTCTCTTTGAAATACACCCAGGTTTGGTAAATTTCACAGCTTCACAACATATCTGCTCCCATCAAAGCCCTTGGCTGGGTCTGACCTTGAGTCCAGGTAGAGCCAAAGTAATTTATGACCTTCTGAGAGATGACATTTTTAAGGGGGCAGGGGGATAATCCCTCCCAGGCAAATGCCATGTAGGCAATTTAAAAGAATTCCTGTCCGTCCTGTTCTTCTCTGGTTAATTCACTCTGCTGCTACTGCTGCTGGACCTTGCTGTATTGAGGTTTGGGGGTGGGGGGGAGGGAAGAAACAAACTGAAGGAAACCATTGTTCATTATTATTCAAAAGGATGAATGAGAAGAAGGGAGGTTAATGAAATTAAGCAGTAAGTATTCCATGCTCCCAACCCTATTCAACTAAGATTTAAGCTTTGACTTTTCGAAAAGGCATCTTACAGGTAAAAAGTAATTCACACACAAAAGCATAATTAGAAATGAAAATAAAAGAGAGACAACATAAAGGAGGCTATGGGACTGGGGTATGGGGCAGTTGAGAATGTATAGGTACTGTCAAGCCCCTGAGATGAAGCTGTCACTGTTATTGGTCACTATTATTCACTTATTTTCTTGGCTGTGAAAGCAAAAAGGGAAACATAAAACATTACAAAGGTAGTTTTCATATTCAAGTGAAAGAAAGCAAAATGAACTCAGAAGGTCCTGAATCTTTATTAGAACAGGTAGGCATTGGGACTAGGCTTGGTAAGAACCCCTCTCCCACAATGGGAAGGGTGCAGTGGAGATTAGGGCTGACTAAAATTTTTCACTTTTTAGCTACTCGCTGAAACTGTCTAGCCCCCTTAAGTGGAACAGAGTAACCAGGTAGACAGGTGGCTTCTGCTCACAGGTGAGCTAACTGATTTTTCCCACAGAAACAAACTAAAGACTGGGCTAGCTGGACTACACATTAGCTGAAGAGATAATGGTGGATTATACTTTTGAACAAAGTCCTGATATCAGCCTAATTAAAAAAAAAATTAGAAATGTCCACAGATATTCTAGTTAATTGGACAGAGATGACTTCACTTGTGTGCATATAGCAGTGAACTTTCTAAAATATGTGCATAACAATTAAATAGGACCAAGGATTAACAGATCACATGCAGTTTTATTGAAGATGATATAATCTCACAGGATTTAGAGGTGGAAAGGACTTTGGAGGGCATCAGATCCAACCTTCTTGTTATACAAATGGGGAAACTGAAACCCAGAGAGAGGAAAAGAGACCTGCCCAAGGTCACACAGTTTTATAAGGAACAGAACTGTGATTTGAACTCAGGGCCTTAAGACTCTAACCCCAGTGCTCTGACCAGCACATCATGCTGAACTAGGACACTGTTCAACATCCTTATCTTCTTTATAATTCTTGCCTTATTTTTATTGTAATAATCAAGTAAAGGAACTCTTTCTTTGGGGATTTGAAAGAGCTTACTTAGAGAGGTTTGAACAACCTTATTTCTGACAGTCTGGAGTGACTTAGGGACCCTGATGAGCTTTTTGAGAAAATAATGCTTGGGTGTGGGACAATGTAGTATCATGTGGTTGATAATCGAGATAGAGGGTTGTTCTTAGAGAGAGAAAGGCCTGGATTCAAGTGCTGTCTCTGACATGCTTTGGGTATGTGATCATGGGCAGGTCACTTAACTTCTTAGGGGCCCCAACCAACTCTAAAACTATAAATTACAGAATCTTCGATCTGCATTGCTAGAAGGAGTTTCTATACAAGAAATTCCCCACCTTTATGAAATTTTTAAGGACTAGACCAAAAAAAAAGTCAGGCTTATCAACTGGGCAGTCTCACTGTAAATATCCTGGTTGTAAGCAGAGGCCTGAGACCACTTTGCTAAACTTGCAATGGCATTTGAGGTTGGATGACCAATTGACCAACCCATAGAGTCATGTGTGTGTTACATGTTTTAAAAAACACTATGAGTGTACATAACCTAGGGCTGTAAATATGAATCTCTCTAAGTCCAGGATGGCCTGCCTTTGGTCTGTGCCGTAGAGCTTAGAATCATTTTATTATTAATCATGAGTAGATTCCCACCCTGACAGTACATTCCTTAAAAGTAGGGATGATAAAAGTAGTATGATTTTCTTGTGTCCCCTATAGTAATTTGCACAGTGAAAAAACAAATTACACACAGTAGCTTCTCATTAAGGTTGTTATGGGTTTTGGGGTTTTTTTGGTCACTAGTACAAAGAGTCCTAAAGAGGGTTTTGAGTTCTAGTCTGAAATCTTTTACCTTGGGCATCACTTCCCTTCTCCTCTGTTCTCTCACCTTGACAATTGAGGAAATTAGATTAAATGATCTCTAGGTTTCTTCTAGCTCTGACATTTTATGATTCTATAATAACTTGTTGATTGAAATATCACTCAGAAAAGCCAATATTCAAAATCCTAGCTATGAGTAGATAACAATCCCACAAGCCACTGATAGATTCCCCCATCCTCCCCACACATTCTTATTTGGAATGGGATGGTGAGGCATTAAGCTAATGAGGAGATACTTTAAGGAGGTAAGCTGGATTTTGCTGGGAGGAGAAGAGCTGGGGAGGCAGCTGTGCTCGTTAGCTGGCCAAATGTTTGTGTTGTGGATGGATAAAAGATCCCCCTCATGGGATGCCTGACTCAAAGGGTGGGGGTAGCTTTATAGCTGGGAACACAACTCAATTTAGAGTCCTTACCTTGCCTGTCTTCCAGAAAGCAAATCTGAGTAACAAAACCAAAAGGCACCAACTTGGAAGGGGGTGGGGGAAAGAGCCAGAAACTAAAAGGAAATCAAAAGCAAATTATTTTCAGGATTATAGCTCTCGAGTGCCGGGGAGATATTGCCCATTTTTCATAGCAGACAAAAACATTTTCCAGGGGATCAATTTTGCCTGTAGAAGTCGCCTTCTTTCAACCCATAATCCATCATATTTCTCTATTTGCAATTTCTCGGTGTCTGAGTGTTTTAAGTTTCCTATGAATTATTTTATAAAGAGTCTTTTCTTCCTGCTGAAATGAGGGTGTTGCTTCTCTGCCCTGGCAGGTCAGATACCATTAGGCATTGGGGTTTGGGAACCTTCCCCGACGGTGGCCTGATATCGGCAGGGCCCAGAGTGGTCTCATCTGTCACAGAGATCTGGTCATCAATCACGGCAGTGATCAATAGGGGCCCCTGCATTCATCATGCCGTTAAGAAGACTATTAGGATGAAGTTGTCAGTGTGGACGGGTCGGAAACAAAGGAGGAAAAACCCAGCGGGGTGGTGGGAGCTACACGGGGAGGTGGCAATGCTCATTGGGTGGGAGGAGAGGAAGCCTTGCAAAGAGGCAACGGGACTTGGTAGAAACTGGTAGCATGTAGCCAAGGACTGGGGGAGGGGTCGAGGAAGGGGGAAAAAAGTTTTTTGAAAAGATTTATTCTGATGCCCTGAAATGTGCTGCAGAGGGTGAATCATCCTTCAAGAGGCAGAGCTGTATAAAAATTTCCAGGCCTGTTGATTGGTCTGTCAGGGTGATTTGTGACGATTCTACCAAGGTAATGAGTAACAACTGGGCCCCGTGAAAGCCAGCGCGGACAGATTGCTGAAGAGAATGGGAGGGAATCCGCTCTGACGGGAGAGTGGGGGAGATTGATCGGCCCCAATGAGGTCCTTTTAGATCTTTTAATCTGCTCTTTTAACCGATTACAAGCCCTGATTATGATCCTGGCAGGGGAGAAGAGGCTAGGATCTCTGGTCCTGTCTTCTTTCACCCCATCCCAGATGACAATCTAGGTAAGCCAGAGCCACTCATGGGAGCTCCCTGGACCCACAAACCTGAGTTAGGAGAATGGGTTTCAGTTGGCACCTCTCTAGTGAAATGACACAATTCATTTTCTTCTGTGATACTTCAGATGATCAGGTCATTCAGAAACTTGACCCACAAAAGCAGGTGTGTCTGCTTTAGAAATCTGCCTATGTGGCATCTGGGCATAGGATGGCCAGGCTGACAAGCACAAATTGGTATGAAGAGTACCCTGCTCAAATGTCTCCTCCCCTGTGCCTATCTTCTTACCTGAAATTCTACCATTAGGGCCTTAAAGGCTTTTAGTTCTTGCAGCTTCTTATGAAAATAAGGATACTTCTGGAAGGGGGTCATACTTTAGGTAATTTCATTCATTTGAATATTCACTCATTCATCCATTCATTCATTCACAGAAACTCAGACTTGGCAGGACCTCAGATGCCTTCTACTCCAACCTACACTAAAAACAAATCCCTTCTCCAACATATGAAAATCCCTAATGGAGGGAGACCTCACAGTCTCTTGTTTTTATTTTGTATAGATTTAGATTTCTACATCTTGTCTCCTCCTATAGAATGTAAACTCTTCAAGGGCAGGTGTGGTTTCATTTTTGTCTTTGTGTCTAGCCCAGAGCCTCCCACATAGGTACTCAATAACTACTTAGTGATCCATTGATTAATTGATCTCCCCAGGTAACCCGTTTCATTTTGAGATAACTCTAATCATTAGGAAAATTTTCTTTGAAATTTATCTTTTTACAATTGCCACCCATTGATCCTGGTTCTGGAGCTGCCCTCTGAGAACAAGCTAAACAAGGTTAGTCCCCCTGTGGTATAATAAAGTTCTTTAAATACTTGAAGGCAATTATGTCCCTCCCAAATTTTCTCTTGTCCAGGCTAAATATTCTCAGTTCCTTCTGTCTTGATTATTGTTTGGCTTGGTCTCCAGTCCTCTCAGTATCTTGAAAATCCTGTTTGGACATGCTCAAGCTTGTGAACATCTGTTATTCAACAAATAATTTATTGAGTGCCCCCTATGTGGCACCATGGTAGGTGCACAGAGCTAGGACAGGAGGGATGGGACATGCAATAGGTTACTGGGAAATGGTTGGACCGGATGCAAGTAAAGGAATCAAAGGACCTTCAAAGAGGAGACAGGAAGAAATTTTTCTCTGCAGACCCCCCACTGTCAGTCAAAAATACATTTTGCCCAAAGATGGTTTTCCAAGGATGTTTTCTAATCCCTTTCTGAAGTTGATGGTAGAAATAATTAGTCAACAAACCAATCAGAACTGCTCTACCTGGAGGAAAACTATTTTGAGTGATTCCATTTTTAGCATAAAGGACCTTGGATATCATTGGGGAGATTTTTTTGAGGACAATAAGGTATCATAAGTGTAGCTAATTTTCCTCTGCCATAATGTAAAATATTGCTTCTCCTTCCAGCTGTAAATCCCACGGTCTTACCATCCTATTCTGCTTTACTATCTATGTAGGTACAAATTGCTAATAAGAGAAGGAAACACATCTGAGGAAAGATCTCTCCCTTTGAGAAAGCAGCACTGTGCCCTAGAAAACAGCATTGGACTTGGAGTCAGGAATCCTGGGTCCTGGTTTCTGATTCTGGTGCTAACACTCACTGTGACCATGAGCAAGTCATTTCACATCTAGGAATCTTGGCTTTACCATCTACAAAATTATCTCTATGATTCCTTGGCTGTAAAATTCTTTTATTTCTACTTCATTTCATATCTCTGAGCCTCACTCTCCTCTTCTGTAACATGAGGCTAATAATCCCTTCTCTATCCTACTTCATGGGATGATTTTGAAGGATGAAATTAAAACAATATGAAAGTCTTTTGAAAAGTATGCTTTCAGAAAAACCTGGAAAGACTTACATTAACTGATACAAAGTAAAGTGAGCAGAACCAGGAGAATGTTGTACACAGTAACAACATTGTTTGATGATTAACTGTGAATGATTTAGCTGTTCTCAGCAAACAAAGATCCAGAACAATTCTGAAGGATGTATGATGAAAATACTATTCACCTCCAAAGAAAGAACCAATGGAGTCTGAATGCAGATCAAAACATACTATTTTTTATTTTATTTTTAATTTGTTTTGTCTGTGTTTTCTTTTACAATATGACTAACATGAAAATGTGTTTTGCATTACTGCACATGCATATCCTATATTAAATTGCTTGACTTCTCAATGAGGGGGGAGGGACAGAAAGTTAGAAGTGAAAATTTTTTAAAACAAGTGTTAAAAATTGTTTATGCATGTAATTGGAAAAAATAAAATATTTAATTTTTAAAAAGAAAAGTATACAGAATTATAGAAACATCAGTAAAGGATGATTATTATTCTCAAGGCACGTGACACTAGGAATGTCTAGGTTATCTATTTGTGGCACCAAATCACTTGGTATTTGGTAACATCTAGATGTGGGATAGTGGGTTTACTCCATTTGAGGATCAGAACTGGCACTATGCACACCCAGAGTTTCATCAATGAGGTGATTAAAAAGATTATTTTTGTGTGAGTATCGGGAAGTTTGTTGATGGTTATTCCTGGCACTGTGACAGGATAATGTTATTTAAGATCCTATAATGTAACAATTTACTTTAGTTGGATATGGTGCCCAGTGAATTTATGAGCCCGGGGTCAGATGGAGCAACCAAACACAGCAGAAGGCACCCTGACCAAGCCTAAGCGTGGAGCGGGCATAGAGAAGTGTGCGGGAGCTCAAGTTGAAAAAGATACTCAACAGGAAACCATTCTCCTCTCTGGGTTCTAC
Source organism: Petaurus breviceps papuanus (assembly GCF_028583685.1). Lineage (NCBI taxonomy): Eukaryota > Metazoa > Chordata > Mammalia > Diprotodontia > Petauridae > Petaurus > Petaurus breviceps. The sequence goes on from NW_027187234.1 coordinate 210,663, forward strand.
TTTCAGTCAGTTTGGCTTTCAAGTGAGAGCATCCTCCCCAGTTCAAGTTCATGGCCAAGAACGGCTGGGCCTCCCCCGCTAAATATAGCTTCTGTGAGCCTAGAGGGGTTCAGGCCTTGAAATCTGACCAGCTCCATGGAATAAGAGCAAAGTGAAAGATGAGCACAAGGTCAGCTCCAGAGAGAGAAGGTAACAATTAAGACAGGACAATAGGAACCCAGGCTCCCTACCAGGTGGGTGAACCCTGGGCTAAGGGGGCTCCAAAGGGCCCAGAACTTTTCTGATGGAAAATGACGCCCAGTTGACAAGGGATATGGTTGCAGCCAGGGTGTCCCCAGATCAAACGAAGGTTTGTCTGCTTGCATTTCTTGTTGAGCACTACCTGACGGGGAAGTCAATCTCCTGAGACCCCAGGTCTGGCCCCTTGAATGGAGTCCAGTTAATAGTATGGACCTAATGAAATCTAGGTCATAATTCAGTCCCCATTTTTCCTGGCCTCAAAGGGAAGAACTAAAATCAGTAAGTAAGTTACAGGGAGGCTGAATGTAGAATCATAGAAGTAGTCAACAAATATTTACTAAAAAACCTACTATGTGCTAGACACTGTGATTGGCCCTGGGGATATAAAGAAAGACAGAAGTGAAAATCCATGGATTCAAGGAGCTTACTTTCTCTGGGAATAAGGGGACACTATGTATACCCATAAGTATATACAAGGCAATTTGTAGGGGAAGGCAATAGTAGCTTGGGCGGGGGGGAGTAGACAAGGCTTCATGTACATTGAGTTGATTTTTGAAGAAAACAAGGGATTCTAAGAGGGCAGAGATGAGGAGATAGCATTTCTTACTCAAAGGACAAGTGTAAAGTCACAGACAAATCTCAGCATGGCAGAGCTAGAAAGAACCTTGGAAAACAGGATGTCAGAGCTAGACAGGACCTAAATATCAGAAATGGAAGGAACCTTAAAAGTCATATAGTTTACCTTTATAATTTTACAGATGGGGAAACTGAGGCCTGATAAGAAAAGTGACTTACCCAGAGTCATATCGTTAGTCAGTGGAAGATACAGGAATAAGATTTCTGGTTCCCAATCCTGTGCTTTTTCCACCATACCCCAATGAATTCATCTTCCACTATTTACATGTACTAAATTCACTTAAAAAAAAGAGTGTATAGATGTATGTTCAGGGAGGGGGGAATCTTTAAGTGTTTAAAAATCAATAACTCTCGAACCAAAACCAGCCTCTGGACAGAGATGCTGAAATGAATTGACATTGAGCAAATACATATTGCTTCTTTAAAGATACTTTTTCCTTGTCTCTCTTTCTCTCTAGCAGAGAAGTCCAGTGTCGCAACAAGGGAAAAGCAGGCCCTGGTAATCTATTCTGAGTACGCTCTTGGAAATTGAATCCTTTAGCCAAAACACACCTCAGCTTCAATCAAACCAAAATAACAGGCGAGAATGGTTCCCCACCCCCACTGAGCTAGAGAGGGAAGGTCTAGAAATGGAGAAGCTCAATCTTTAAGCATGCAAATTGGGTAACACTGCTGAATGGTAAATAAAATTGATTCTGCTGTTTTCATCAGAGAAATAAAATTAAAACAGAATAAAATAGTGATCGGCCATGCCCGTTCCCTGCATCTCTAAGCTTACTGGACGGCAGAGGTGTCTGATTGCCCTTCAGACCTATTTCCGTATTCTCTGGGCACAGCTCCCTAAGCTGACCTGCCCCAGGACCCTGACCCCTTCTGATTCCTCACTGGGGAGGGGATAGAAAGCTTTGTCGATGTCAATTGGACCCTTGTTTGGAGTAGCCATAACCTCTGACAATTTTTTGGAGGGCATAGTCAGAAGTAGTGGAAATGCCTATACCTGCCAGGGAAAAGCAGTTGCAGGTCAGGATCAGTCTAACTGAAGTCTATGAAGTTTGTCCTTGGTGCTCCTTCATGCCTTTCCCTGGTACCTCTAATCTCAACCAAAGGCTCTATTCCATGTTGGCTCACCTCTAAGCAAGTGATGTCATGGATAGAGCATTGGACTCTGAGTTAGGAAGACCTGAGTTCAAATTCTGACTCAGACATTGTCTAACTGGGTTACCCTTGGCAAGTCACTTAACCTCTTTCAGGCTCAGTTTCTTTATCTGTAAAAGGGAAATAATAATAATAGCACCTACCTTACAGGGTTGTTGTTCTGAAGATCAAGTGAAATAATATATATAAAACACTTTGCAAACCTAAAGTTCTATCTAAATGTGAACTGTTGACTGCCAGACTGAGGAGAGAACAGGGTTTCAGGTCCAGGTCTGCTACTTGCTAACTCTGTGACCCTGCACAAGTTACTGCTTCCTTGAGCTTCAGTTTGGTATTGAGTCATATCCAACTTTCTGTGACCCCATTTCAGGTTTTCTTGACAAAGACACTGTAGTGGTTTGTCATTTCCTTCTCCAGTTTGATAGATGAGGAAACTGAGGCAAACAGGGTTAAGTGACTTTGCCACGGTCACACAGCTAGTAAGTGTCTGAAGCTGGATTTGAACTCAGGAAGAGGAGTCTTCCTGATTCTGAGGCTAGTGCTTTATCCCCTGTGCCACCTAGCTGGGCTAGATCTCTCATGTTCCTTCCGGTTCTAATGTTCTCTGATTATATATTCTACATTCCTGTAATTTTTATTCCTCGGTCCTTGTTCTGATCATATAGTCAGATGAATAACTCTTTCCTCCCTAAGTTTGTACAATACTGTTTCTGTGGTGATCCTCCCGCCTGCCTGCCCTAGGCCCTCTTCCTTCTATTTCTTTCTTGGTCTGGTCTCATCAGCTTTTACAGTTTTAACTATCATCTCAATGAAAATGACTCCCAAATCTGGATATCCAGCTGTCATCTCTCCTGAGCTTGGGTCTTGTATAGCCTGGTAGATAGTCTCACCCAGAAGGTCTCACAGGCTTCTCAAACTCAACCTATCCAAACCAGAACTTGTTATCTTTTCCCCTCCCCCTAACTTGCCTTTTTTGTTGAGGTTACCACCATGCCTTTACTCTCTCTCACATTCCCAACACAGGAGTCTTCCTAGACCCTTCAGTCCCCCTGATTCCCATATCCAATCACTTGCCATGTTTTGTCAATTCTGCCTCTACAACATCTCCTACATCTGTTCCCTTCTTTCCACTTAGCAGGATAATCATCTTCATTCAGTCCCTCATGGCCTCTCCTTAAATAGTTGGAACAGCCTCCTAATTTCCCTGTCTCAAGTCTTTCCCCTCTCCAATCGATTTTCCATGTAACTGCCAAATTGATATTCTTGATCATAGATCGGCTCATGTCACTCCCCTGCTCAAGAAGCTTCAATGGTTCCCTAATGCCTAAAAATGAATGTAAAGCCCCTTCACAATGTTACTACTGCCTACCTTTCCAGACTGATCACATGTTATTTCCCCTCATACACTCTACTTTCAATCAAACTGGCTTCCTTGCTGTTGGCCGTCAATACATGACATTCCATCTCCAGCCTCCCTATGTTTGCAAAGGCAGGTTCCTCTACCTGGAATGCTCTCCCTCCTCAGCTCCATGTCTTAGCATTCTGAGAAGTATTTCCTAACTTCTTTCAGTACTGAGCTTCTGCCACCTCCTTCCAAAGGCCTTTTTTGAATACAGTAGTGGTTAGTGGACCCCTCTCTGTAATCGCTTTGTATTTCTTTTATGTATTGCCCATCTTTATTTAATTGTGACCATGTTGTTCCCACCCAGTAGAATGTAAATTCCTTGAGGTTAGGGACTATCTTTTATATTTGTATCTTTAGTGTTTTGCTCATAGTGAGTACTTAATAAATGCTTATTAACTGGTTGATGTTGTCCCTAAATCTTCTCATTATTGTGTTAAATATTCCCAGTTTCTTCAAGTCTAGTCTTTACTGAATACCCCATGTGCCTGGTAATGGTGAAGTGGGAACAGTATTAGATTTAGAACAGAGAGAACTGGACTCAAATCTTGCTTCTGATATTTCCTAGCTGGGTGATTACTCCCAAGTTTCTAGATTTCTGAGCCTCAGCTTTGAATCTATAAAATAGGGATAATAATACTTCCCACCTTGACAGGTTACTGGAGGAAAGTGCTTTGCATATTGTAAAACTTTACATAAATTCAAATGCAAACCCAACCTCTGATATATCCTGAAACATGTGACCCTGGGTAAGTGACTTGACCTTTCAGTGCTGAAGGCAATTCTCTAAGACCATAAGTTGCAGGGGAAAAAAGGTGCTGATCTTCATAGGCAGAAGAAATTCTCAAGTTGGAGCCAAGTCAACCCAGGAAGTCACAGGTTCTCTCCAAAAAATAAAAAAAGCCAGGCTATAGGGGAAGGTGCATGACTTTTCTGAAATGCTATAGCTGCCATTCTTGTTCCTGTATAGGTTGAACCAGATGCCTTGTGGTGCCCCTTTGAGTTCTGAGATACTAATTCTTTCTCTGAAAGGATATATGGTACTTGCTCTCAAGTAGATCATGAACTTATTCAGAAGATAAAATACATGCAGAGAAAACCACTGGAGAATATCTAAGGACAACATTACAACAAAATACTGTTTGGAATATCTTGGAGGGTCCAGATAACAGGGCAGCCAGCCAAGAAAAGAAGCCACCAGGTTATGGAGTGAGGCTTTCAGAAGGAGCACAGTGAGGAACTGGGCTTGAAGGATTGGTGGGATTGTGTTAAGCCTAAAGAAGGGGATGGGGAATTCCAGTTTGGGAGGAGAAGGAGGCAGTACACTAGCAAAGATCCGTCTTATCTTTTTTTTTTTTTTTTTTTTGCTTTTTGGAGGGAGAAGGCAGGGCAATTGGGGTTAAGTGACTTGCCCAAGGTCACACAGCTAGTAAGTGTTCAGTATCTGAGGCTAGATTTGAACTCAGGTCCTCCTGACTCCAGGGCTGGTGCTCTATTCACTGTGCCACCTAGCTGCCCTGATCTATCTTATCTCTGACTTCTAACTCTTTCTTTTGAGCCCTCATTCCCCAATCCTGGCTCCTCTGGGCAAGAGAGTATCGGCATGGTTGTCTGTCCACCTGGCTTTCCTCTAAGCCTATGATTTAGAGCTATTATTTTAATTATGTGGCTTGATTCTCATTGTAATTAAGCTGATTCATACACAACATTCAAGTCTACACTGCATAATATATTTAATTAGCCAAATTTCCTACACATGCTGGCTGGACATTACTGGCAAGTTCTTTATGTAATACATTTAATTTCAAAATAAATCATTGTTTGGAGAGATGGACATAGCCCACCCCCAATAAAAGGACTAGAAGAGAAATGAGTGCTGGTGGGAACTCTATAGTGAGTAATCTATGTTCCTGCCATGGTGGCAACAGGAAGGTTCATCCCCTCTTTTGGTTGTGAGAGGTAAATTAAATGTTGTAATGAAAACAGCAGGCTTTAACTGGTCTTTGAGTTTCATGCAGGAATTAAAATAAAAAAGATTTGTATTAACTTAGGACTCTCACCAATTCTGCTTACTTAGGTTAAATAAGAACTTGAAAGCAAGATTTGCTGCAGATGAGTCAGAGATTGACTGTCACTGGCAGATTTGAGGCCCTTGATGCTAGGGTCAGATGTCATTATTAAGAAATTCATCTACAACTCTTTTTTTTTTTTTGCTTTTTGGAAGGGGAAAGGTAAGGCAATTGGGGTTAAGTGACTTGCCCAAGGTCATACGGCTAGTTAATGTTAAGTGTCTGAGGTTGGATTTGAACTCAGGCCCTCCTGACTCCTACTGCTCTCCAGATCAGGTCCTCCTGATGTTCTATTCACTGCACCACCTAGCTGCCCCTTACAATTCTTGAAACAAACATAAAGAGGAGAAAAAATTGTATTTGTGAATTGTATTGATTTTGTAATTAAAAGTAATTTTGCAAAAGTAGTATTTGAAAAACTCAAGTGATATTGCATAGAGACACGTGAAAGCCCTCCGGCCTATCAAGAATAGAGAGAAGTCTTGTAAAATGTATGGCAACCTAAAAAGATAAAAGAAAAAGAAAAGGATTTATATGCAAAAATATTTACAGCAACTCTTCACAATGGCAAAGAATTAAAAAATAAGGTGTTCCTCAATTGAGAAATGAGCATAGATATAATAGAGTACTATTGTGCCCTAAAAAATGACAAAAGGGAAGTTTCAGAGAAACTTGGGAACACTTATATGAACTGATGCAGAGTGAAGTGAGCAGAACCAGGAAAACAAATTATATCATGCCAACAATATTTTAAAGGCTAACAACTTTGAAAGACTCTGTTCAGACTCTCATTCTGCATTTGAAAGATACAAGAACTCCGTTCAGAGTCCCTGAGCCTTTCAAAGTCGATTTGCAATACAACCCATTGCAATGCAATGGCCATTCACAGCTCCAGAAGGCTGATGATGAGGTGGCTATGCTACCCACCTCCTAACAGAGAGGGTATGGACTTAAGGTGCAGAATGAGACATATATTTTTGCCCATGAACAGTGTAGAAATTTGTTTTGCTTAACTATGCATATTTGTTTTGGTTTTTGTTTTGTTTTGATTTTTTTTCTTTTGAACTGGGGAAAAGAAAGGAGAGAGAAAATGCTTACGAATTGAAAAATAAAATGGAACCAAAAAATTGTATGACACCGCTAGTTCCTATTCCAGCCAGACTAGCTTCCCTGACTTGTGACCTTGTGAGGTGGGCAAGGTAGCTTTAAGTGGACAGATTTGCTTCCCTCTTTCTCCATGTTTTGCTGCCATTTCTTGGTGGGAATTTTTCTTTCAAACTAACCAACAATGCTCTGAGTAGCCTCTTTTTCACTTCCTGGTGAAAATATCAGCATGTTCTCTTCATTTTAAAAGGGATTCATATGACTTTTATTTTCCATCATAAATCAAGAGCTGCCAGGCTCCCTTGGAGAAAGAATGGAAAGGACAAAGTACTGAACAACAGGCAAAGACAGTCAGGGTGAATGTCCTCTGCAAGTGTGGAAAGATCACTGGATTTGGAATCCGAGGAGGACCTGGGTTAGAATCCTAACTTTGCTATTTACTCCCTGTGTAGGGATCATCCAAATGGCAAAGCCCATAGTAAACATGATTATGCAGCCAAACATTCCCAACCATGAATTGCACAGGACATCAGAGAAATGTATGGCTAAAAGAGGGGCTTGTCACTTAGTGAGAGCCTAAGATAACTAATGGACAGCCTTTATGCTGCATCAGTAAATATACAATGCCAAGAGACTTAGAAGAAGGCCCCAGGCATGCTAGATTGACCTTCAAGAAGGATTTTTGTGGAAGAACATGATCAAAGATTTACAGAATGGGTATGAATGGGTCACAATCTGCATTGTTGGATGTAGTATCCATGTTGATGAGCTCACATTTCCAGCAAAGTATCAAAATTACTTTGGACAAGTATCTTAGCTTCTCTGGGACTCAATTTCTTTATCTACAAAGATCAATGGGTTGAATTGGGCATCCCTTACAACTCTAAATTCCATCAAACAGCCTATGGTCTGAAGGTAGATATGCACTGTTATAGTTATTTGAATTTTCCCAGCAACCGAGAGTTCACATTAAGCCTACATTATAGGTAGGTGCAGTAGATAGAGCTCTGGGCTTTGAATCAGGAAGACTCATCTTCCTGAGTTCAAATCTGGCCTCAGATACTTACTAGCTGTGTAACCCTGGGTAAATTACTTGGCCCTCTTTGCCTCAGTTCTTATTTGTAAAATGAGCTGGAGAAGGAAATGGCAAACCACTCCAGCATCTTTACCAAGAAAACACCAAATGATGTCACAAAAGAGTCAGACATGACTGAAATGGCTGAACAATGACAACAATTTAGAGCTAAGTACCAGGAATGTTTCTGAAGTGTCTGAGTTAATTTTCTTGCCCAGGAACATGGGTGCTTAATGAATGCTTTTCCCCTCATTCCTCTTTATCTTCCCCTTACATTCTAGAGACATATGGGGATGCCCTAACAAATTACCAAGAGAAGGAATATTAAGCTATGAAATTCTGGGGGAAAAAACATTTATGGAGGCCCCTTTCTACTATATTTAGTATTATAGAGCTATAGCCAGAAATGACTGTGGGGGAATATCTAATTTAACTCTTTCATTTCATCTTAGGAACATACTTGGATCTTTCTTTGTGAGTTGAGAAGCATAGTAGAGTGGAAAGAAGACTAAATTTGAAGTCAGAAAACCTGGGTTCAAATCCTTGTGCTGACACTATGTGACTTTGGGCAAGTCATTTCACTTTTTTGGAGAGGCTTCACTTTCCTCATCTTTTGAATGAAGTGATTAGACCAGAAAACCTCTAAGATCCCTCCCAGTTCTAAAGGGATGATCCTATGATCTCATGGATACTTAGGGTCATTGTTTGCAGAATCATAGGATGTAGAGTTAGAAAGATTCTTAGAGATCACTGAGTTCATCACCTCCTTCCTTTTACAAAGGAGAACACTGAGATGTGGAGAAAGCAGAGACTTGTCCAAGATCACACAAATAGTAAGTAGTGAAACTGGAGTCCAAGTCTATGACCTCTCTTTGTCTGAATCCATTGTGGGCCCCCACCCCCACTGCACTCCTGGGTATTCAGGATGGAGGCAGAGATGAGGAAGGTTAGGGCAGACATGGCTAACCCACAACCCCAGTGCCTCCTACATCTCTTCAGAGCTTAACATTTGGTCTTTGAAACAAGAGTGAAGAAAGGACATGTCATTGAGAATTGTATGGTGTTTAAAATCAGTCATTCCCATTCTCCAGATGAGCTCTAATTTTATTGACAAAGACATTCCCTCCTGCAGTGCAAATCGTGACCCATCCATGCTTGGCATCCTGTCTGTCCTCCCCGAATGGGTTCACACAATGTGTTGGGGTCCTTTTGCCAGCACAATGATACTAATGGAAGCTGTTCATTGGTCATCTCTTGGTCTGCCACATAGCTAACTGTCCTCCCTCTCAGACATGCTCTTCCATGTCCTGCTCTTTCCAGCCTCTCTTCCAATGATATCCTTTACACTTTATGTAATGATGGGATTTTTTGTTTGTAATGTATAGAAACCTGCTCCTGTGCACCATGCACCTACTTCTCCATGTCCATAGGGTGGAATGTCAATGTTCCCTAGCCCCAGTTCTCCAGGTGCTGAAGTGTTCATGTCTCAAAACCATTACACACACCTAAAGAATTTTAGTATTAAAAAGATAAGCCTTTGTTTCCAGGAAAAGTCTGAGGTCACTTAAAAAAATAAAATATAGACCTTTGCAATTTCCTGAAAACAATTCAAGCCACTCTCCTCCTCCTCCTGTCTACATCTGGGTCCAACTCAGTGTCCATTTGCATTGACTTACTTAACCTCTGTTTGCCTCTATTTCCTCATCTATAAAATGGAGATAATAATATCAGCTCCCTCCCATTGTTATTGTAAGAATCAAGTGAGGTTATCCATCCAAGTGTATATCATAATCTTTATATTAAGCACCCTAGATTCCTTGAAAAATCTCAGATAGGGGCGGCTAGGTGGCACAGTGAATAGAGCACTGGCCCTGGAGTCAGGAGGACCTGAGTTCAAATCCAACCTCATACACTTAACACAAAAAATTAGCTGTGTGACCTTGGGCAAGTCACTTAACTCCAACTGCCCACCTTCCCCCTCCAAAAAAAAGAAAAGAAAAATCTCAGATAACATTACAATGTGGCAGTGAGATGAGACTGTGGACAGAGTAATGGGGCTGGAGTCAGGAAGACCTGAGTTCAAATTTGAACTCAGACACTAGCTGCACGACCCAGGACAAGTTACTTAACTTTAATTTGCCTCACTTTCCTCAGCTGTAACATGGATATAATAATACCCACTAACTCCTGGGTTTGTTTTGAAGATCAAATGAGATCATATTTGTAAATCACTATGCCTGGCACATAGTAAAGGCTTAATGAATGTTTTCCCCCCTATTCCTCTTGCCCTTACATTCTAGAGACATATAGGGATGCCCTAACCAATTACCAAGAGAGGGAATATTAAGCTACAAAATTCATGGGGGAAAAACATTTATGAGGCCTCTTGAAGGTGACCTTGTTGAATTCCAATTCCACCCCTTAGCCAGTTTGCTGCCCTTGGTTCTGAACCATAGACTATTAGACCTGAAAGAGGTCTTATAGATTACCTAGTTCAATAGTCTCATTTTACAGATGGGCAAATGGATGCCTAGGAGACACTCTTTCCCTGTGGTTATACAGCAAGTCTGCGGGAGACCCAGGACTAAAGCCTGGGTCTTCTGTCTCCTTGACCAGAGATCTTTCTATATTACATTTAGGATTACAGAGCTAGATCCAGAAAAGACTGTAGGGGATATCTAATCTAACTCTTTCATTTTACAGATGAGAAAACTGAGGACCAAAGAAGTGACTCCCTCTAGGTTATCCAGGCTGACAAAGCTATGATTCATCCCTTGGTCATATGACTCCAAAAGCAGTGTTCTCGCCATAGTTCCACATCACCATGTGGCAACCCTGTGCTTGCTTCTCTGACTGCTAGGTAGTCCAGTGGATAGAGAGAGCTAGGCCTGGAATCCGGAAGGGCTGAGTTCAAATGTGACCCCAGACAAATTTATGAAGGAGAGAAACATGAATGGATCCTAAGAAACCACTGGGTGACAGAGAGCCTAGAGAGCTGTGACTAGAGTCAGGAAGACTTGAATTCAAATCTGGCCCCAGACACTTACCAGCTGTGAAATCCCAGGCAAGTCACTTAACCACTGTTTGCCTCTGTCTTCTCACCTGTAAAATGAGAAAAATAATAGCACCTACTGAGGGTGGTTGTCAGGATCAAATGAGATAATAATTGTAAAGCACTTAAGCACAGTGCTTGGCACATAGTAAATTATGATAATAGTTATTATTAAATATTATAATTGTCTATAAACTTTTATATAATGCTTTAAGGTTGGCAGAACACTTTACACACATGATCTCATTTAAGAGGCAGGTAGGTTGAGCATTGATGAGAGTGCTAGACCCAGAGGCAGAAAGATCTGGGGTCAAATTTAACCTCAGATATTTACTAGCTGCATGATCTTGGACAAGTTACTTAACCTCTGTTTGCCTCCATTTCCTCATCTATAAAATGGGGATAATAATAGCAGCTTCCTCCCACTGTTATTGTGCGAATCAAGTGAGATGATATTTGTAAAGCCCTTAACATAGTGCTTGGTACATAATAAATGCTACATAAATGTTAGCTATAATTTTTAGTTATTAACCCTACAACTCTCTCTCTATCTATCTATCTGTTTGTCTGTCTGTCTGTCTCTGTCTCTCTCTTTCTCTCACTTGTGGCTAAGCCAGGTCTAAAACAACTTCTATAGCCTTTCTCTAACCATTGTACCTTATGATCTCTAGAAGGTACAGCTCAGTCATTGACAAACTCTGAAAGATTGATTTTCTTTGACTAAATCCATAATACTCCTTTGTTTTTTCTCTTAAAAGTGGAACTCAAAAGTTCTAGTTAATTATGCTGAGTTAGTTCTGATTAATTGAAGTTTAACTGTAATTCAAGGGGGGAGGGGCAAAATTGGGTGGAGGGGAATCCTTTCAGTGAAAGGGAAAAGTTGCTTTGATAAATTATTCAGATTATTTGTCTATGCAACCAAATGCCCAGGCCAGAAGTAGAATGTGGCATTGGTTAGAGGATGTTTTCCCCTTCACAGACACAGGATTTAGAGCTGAAGTTTCTGTCTAGGCTAATCCCCCCCATTTTAGAGATAAGGTAATGGAAGGCTAGGGAGGGGCTGTGCCTTGCTGGGGATCATAGAGCAGGGTTTCAAGGCAGGTCCTCTAGGAGAGCTACTTCACCAGTCACCTTTCAGGGAAGGTTAAGTAGCTGCTGTCTGTGCCTTGTGCCCAGAGCACCCTCTTCAACCACTAGCTCAGGTTACATCAGCGAGGCCATCTGCTCACCAGCCTCGCCCCTCTGCATAATTCACGAGGCCTGACTGCAGAGCTCTCAGAAGCCATTGTGGGATATTCATGAACAAGTTGATTTGCAGGCCTTGATCTGGTGATGCTGTCATCAGATACCCCAGGAGGGGATCTGGGGGCCTGTGTCCTTTTGCCCTGCTCAAAATTTTGTGTGTGAGAGAGGCCATTGAGGGGTTTGTATGGTCAGCAGCATGGGTGGTCCCCTCCTCCCAAACTGGAGGTCAGACAGGCGAGGTCTTCCAATGCATAAGCTTGGAAGCTTGGAAGTTCTCTCAGGCCTCATAATCCCTCTTATTAAGCAGGTCTGGGATCTGGTTGGGGAGGGGTCAGAGCTGTTCTGCCTTACCATCTTTCAGCTCAGGGACATCCCTAACAACCTTCCCCTCTGTACCTTCATCTCCCCTTCCCTGCTGCAGTGGGGCTATTGACCTGGGGGCTTAGCCAAACCCACCTGGAGTCTGTTTACACTTCTAGTCTGCCGACTTTTGGGGGGATGAATTTCCCTCTAGGAAGAGAAAGACAGCTAGTCAGACAAGAAAATTTGGAAAGATTAATATGATATAATAATAATAAAGTATTCATATTGTTATTTATAAGTATATAGTGCTTTAAAGTTTGCAGAACACTTTACACATAGGAATTCATTTTAAGAGGCAGCTAGGCCAACCATTGGAGAGAGTAATGGGTCTGGAGTTAGGAAGATCTGGGTTCAAATTCAACCCCAGACATATCCTAGCTGTGTGACCTTGAACAAGTCACTTAACTTCTGCTTGCCTTGATTTCCTCAGATGCAAAAATGGGAATAATGATAGCAGCTACCTCCTAGGATTGTTCTGAGGATCAAATGAGAGGATATTTGTAAAGCACTTGGCATATGGTAGATACCATATAAATGCCAGTATATCATTATTATTATTATTATTATTTTATTATTATTTGTTCCTCACAACAAGGGAAGGAGAGGGGGAGGTGCTATTATTATCCTGTATAGATAAGGAAACTGAGGCTAAAAGAGGTTAAGGGATTTGCCCAAAATCATCCCAATAGTAAGCATCTAAGTCAGGATTTGGACTCAGGCCTTAACAACATCAAATTCAACACTCTATCCACGGTATCCCCTGATGTGGTACAAAAAGATGAATAGAACCTAAACCGTATCAACCAATATTCACTATAACTATTTGGAAAAAAAAAATCCAAGCCACAAATAGCAGAATTTCAGGAAGACTTAGAAAGGGGAATAGAACAAAAGCATTTTTTTGCTCATTTATTTGCTCATTTTTGTTGATGTTTAAGTTCTAATAAACACATTTTTAAAGAATGAAAAAAGAGGATGGCCTAGTTTTGATCTCTCAAACTTCCCATAGGATTTATCAATCCACACCCAGCCCTTTCTCTACCTTGATTTTATTACAGCATCAAAGAGATGGAAAGGAACTTAGAAATTATCTAGTCAATCCCCCTCATTTGGCAGACCAGTAATATGAGGCCCAGAGAAGATAAATTACTTATCTTAATTATGCATCAAGTTAGTGGCTGAGCAGGGAGTGGAACTCAGGCCTCCTCACTCCTAGGCTAGTTACACAAACTTTGAGTCATTTTTTCTGCTTCTTATCCTGACCTAAGATGACCACTAGCCAATCTAATAAGTTGATCCACCTAATGCACTAATGGATTGTGGACCTTTCCTGTTCAGTAATGAGTTTTCCAACAAGGGTCTTCTTGGGACAATGCACCAACTTTATTGACTGGCCCAGTAGACAGGCAGCATGATCTACCCAAAAATATCCTGGGTAACTATCAGAACACTTAAAGTGTAGACCCATTTCAGCCACTAACACATGGTATGAACTTGGTTGAATAACTTCTGTTTCCCCACTAAGGGACACAAGCTAGATGGTCTCATTCTGGCTCTAAAATTCTATAATTCCAATGGTGGGGATTTCAGTTCTGATAAATCAGTAGAGGTGATGCAGTGGATAGAGGACTGGGCTTAGAGTCAAAAAGATTCATCTTCATGAGTTCAAATCCAACTTCAGAAACTTACTAGCTGTGTGACCCTGGGCAAGTCACTTAACCTGGTTTGTCTCAGTTTCCTCATCTCAATCTATACAGGATAACAAATAATAATAAAATGAGGTGGAGATGGAAATAGCAAACCACTCCAGTATCTCTGCCAAGAAAACTCCAAATGGGATCACAGAGGGTCGAACACTAAAAAAATGACTTAATCGGTAAGCCAATCAGGACGGCTATGTGGCTCAGTGAATAGAGAACTGGCCCTGGAGTCAGGAGGACCTGAGTTCAAAGCCTCAGACACTTAACTCTTACTAGCCGTGTGACCTTGGGCAAGTCACTTAACCCCAATTGCTCTGCCTCCCCCGCTGGAAAAAAAAATCATTAAGCCAATGGAAGAGGAATTATGGGCCAAGAGGGGCTTCATCTACTTTTTCCAATTTTCTGTCTGTCCCTCCATGTCTCCAGCCTCAAAGTAACTGGATCTAGTGTTCCAGATATCAACACACTTATATTCACAAAATCACCATGACTTGAGAGAGAGTATTCTGGATTTGGAGTTAGGAGAGTCCTGGACTGAAATCCCAGCACCAATACAAGCTCTTTGTCCTTAAGGTGGTCATTTGACTCCCCTGAATATCATCTACAAAAATGGCGATAATACTACCTACTTCATAGGTTTGTCAGGAAATCACTTTGTAAACTCTAAAGAAGTATTAAAATTTGAATTATTCTTTATCAGCCAATTCCTTTACCTGGGTTTTTGAAGGAAGGTTCTGTCCATATGATTTCTCTTCTGCCCCATCCCAGCATCCCAGAGAAGCCCAGTGAGGGTTCTCAGGGCTCTTGACAATCCTGCCCAAACAGTGCTATTTACATGCCCTCCTTTTAAATCCCTTTCTTAGCACCAACAAAAGTCCCTCTCACCATCTAAACATTCCTCAAGTTGCTGACTTCCCCCTCTTAACAGTTCCTAGTGTGTGTCAGCCTAATCAGCATGTTTATCTGCTTCTTCTTGCCAAAACTTCTCCTCTGCACCTGCAAACCAGGTCACCTGAGCCTGTCTGTTTGCTGTTTTGTTTTTTTTTTTTAAAGAGAGAGAGACAGTGAGAGATTCTTGGTCGTTAATTTTTCATGAAAAGCATAAACAATTGAACTCCTGCTAACATTTGGAAAGCAGGCTTAAAAAAAAATCTAATAGGCCTTGACTGAACTGATAGCCCATAAGCGGAGGGATACTGGCTTTATTGGAACTTTGGTGAGGGGAAGGTAGCATGTATCAAAGGATCCTGAGTTTTATACATCAAAAACTTTTAGTCTTTTTTTGTAGTGACACCAGCTCTATTAGAGGCATAAAATAGTAGAAATTTCAGTCATTCATTTATGCATTTATTCACCAAGCATTTATTAAACATCTGACCAGGAGCCCAGTCCAGAATGGAAGAGAGAAAGAAGATCTTTGTCCTTAGACAACTTAGAGTCTACTTGTGGGAAAACAAGATAAAACAAAAATTAAAGAAAATAGCCAAATAAAAGTCATATGGTAGAAACCTTACCTAAGTCTAGAGAATAGAATGACTGAGCCACAGTGGGCAGAGAGCCTTGTGTCTGAAGTCAAGAAGACCTGTGTTCAAATCCAGTGTAACTTGGACAAGTCACTTAAATTCTGTTGGCCCATCGTTCTCTGGTTTCCTCAGTTGTGAAATGGAGATGATAATAATGGCACCTGATTCCCAGGATTGTTGTGAGGATCACATGAAATCATTTTGTAAAGTGCTTAGTATAGTGTCTGCCGCATAGTAGATGTTTACTAAGTGCTTATTTCCTCCCTTGTTTCCATGAAACAGGAAGTTTCTTCTTGGAAGTGGTGGGTCTTGAACCAGGTTTTGGAAGGATTTTATTGTTGTTTTTTTTAAGCTGTAATCTACATAGATAAAGAGAATGTTCAGAGCTTTTGGATGAGGGTAGATAGGGGTAGTGATGGGAATACGCAAGATGTAAGCAGGAGCCAATAGGGAACCGGTATTGATGAAGCAGAGAGCTGTGTTGCAAAATAAGGAGAGAGGGGGAGGGTAGTTAATGGGGATCAGAGAGAAGGTGGCATACAATTAATGGAAAACTGAATAAAGTTTCTATTCTGATTTCAAAATTTAGAAAATTCGTAAAGCAGCCTTTATCCCTTCCACAACAGAAATCTGATTTGAGGGTGAAATGAGTTTTGGGGAGAAGCAACTAGACTTTAAGGATATACTAAATCAACAGTCCAACTGAATTCTCTCCACTCACCTGGCTGCCATTCTAGTTCAGATCCTTATCATTACTCTCCTAAATTATTTTGATAATTTCTTAATTGGTCATCTCCTACATCCATTAGATTGTAAACTCCTTGAGAGCAGGGACTGTCTTTTGCTTGTTTTTGTATCCCCAGTGCTTAGCACAGTGCCTGGCATATAGTGTAGGCCCTTCATAAGTGTTTGTTGATTGATTTCTCCTTCTCCAACCAATTAGCCAATTACTCAACAAACATTTATTAAGTACCTACTGTGTGCCAGGCGCTGCGTTAGGCACTAAGAATGTAAAGACAAAAGATGAACAATTCCTCTCAATTAGTTTATATTCTTTTAGGGGAGAAAATATCTACACATAGAAGTATACAGAGCATAAATACAAAATATATGCAAGATAGAGAAAGGGGACACTAACCCTTGTGGAAATCAGGAAAGGTTTCATAGAGAAGGTGGTACTTGAACTATGTCTTGAAGGAAGTGATGGATTCTTTGAGGTAGAGGTGATAAGGGAGGGCATTCCAGGCATGGGGGATGGCTAATGCAAAAGCATAGAGATGGGAGGTGGAGTGTCATGTGTGAGAAACATCGTGAAGGTCAATTTGGCCAAACCATAGTGTGAGAAGGGGAATAATGTATAACAAAACTGAAAAGATGTTGGATCCAGATTGTAAAGATCTTTATAAGTCAGAGTTTATATTCTATCCCAGAAACAATAAGGAATCATTGGAGTATTTTTGAGTAGGGGAATGACTTGGTCAGATCTGTGCTTAAGGAAAAATAATTTTGGCCACTATGTATAGGCTAAATTGGAGTGGGGAGAGATGAGAAAGGGCACCAAGAGGGCAGCTATTGCAGCAACCCATGCAAGAGATGATGATGGATGATTTTGTTAATAGAATGAATTATTAAAAACTCTTTTACCCATCAAAGTGTTCATACGTTGGGCAAATCAGGTCCTATCATAATATTACATCTTTGGATGTAAAAGTTTAACAATCTATAGGAGTGGTGATGGGCTTCACTAAAACATCCACACTCACCTATTTTTCTTGTGACCAAGGGAAACACTTGTGGCAAAATCTCCTTCTCCAGTGAGTTGTTAGCTATTTGAGTAGAGAGAAGAGGACATATGGCAGAAATGTTGTGAAGGGACTAATAGAATATTTAAGATGGGAGAGAGTGAGGAATTAAAGCTATAAACCAGGTTATTAACCTGGGAGACTGGAAGAATGGTCATGCCTTTGACAGCTAGGGAAGCTTAGTAGAGGGAGGGATTTAGAAGAAAAAAAAGTTCCTGTTTGGATATGTTGAGTTTGAGATATCTTTGTAACATCCACTTTGAAATGTTTGATAGTAGCTTAATAATGCAGAATGAATGCTCCAAAGAGTATATATCCAAGTCCAGAGACTTGGACTTGATTTATAGATCTGTGAGTCATCTGCACAGAAATGATAATTAAATCCATGGGAACTGATGAGGTCGCCAAGAGAGAAGAAGGCCCACGTCAGAGTTTTGAGGTATATGCCCAAAGTTAAAGGATATGATATGGGAGATGAACCAGCAAAGGAGACTGATAAGAGAGACAGGTAAGAGAAGAAAGTATCCAGGAGGAGAGGATGGTCAGGATCAAAAAGGATAAGGGTTGAAGAAAGACCATCAGATTTGGCAATTAAGATGTTGTTGGTAGCTTTGGAGAGATTAGAAGTGATAAGGTCAAAAGACTATAAAGGGTTGAGGAGTAAGTGAGATGAGGGAAAGTGAAGGCAGTGAGAATAGGCAGCTTTTTCTAGGAGTCTGGACAAGAAATGGAAGACAGTGATAGGATGAAGCACAGCTTGAGAAGATGGAAGGTTCTAGTGATTTTTTTAAAAGGATGGAGAGACTTAACCATATTTGAAATCCATAAGGAAAGAACCAATAGATAGAAAGAGAATAAAGATTGGGGTGATGATAAGGAGAAGGCTGAGGGGATCATCTGCTGGAGAAGATGGGAGAGAATAGAATAAAGAGAACATGGACAAGGGCTGATCCTGGCAAACAGAAGAGCGACCCCATCATCTAAGACAGGAGAAAAAGGAAGAGAGGGGCAGCTAGCTGGCACAGTGAATAAAGCACTGGCCCTGGAGTCAGGAGGACCTGAGTTCAAATTCAGCCACAGACATTTGACACTTAACTAGCTGTATGACCTTGGGCAAGTCACTTAACCCCAACTGCCCTGCTTTCCCCTCTCCAAAAAAGAAAAAAAATGAGAAAGGAAGAGAGCCGTCAAATAGATATTCTTTCCTGCTCAATAAATTCCAATTACTCCCTAGGGATTCTAGTATCAAATATAATCTCAGTTTAACATTTAAAGATGTTCCCATTGCCCTCCTTCAGTGAGTCAAACTAGCCCTCTAAATGATCCTTAAACGTGAAGTTCCATCTCCTATCTCCATGCCTTTGTACTTGCTGTTCTCCAGGCCTGGAATGCACCCCTACTCACCACCAGTTCTTAGAATCCCTAGTTGCCTTTCGAGCTCAGCTCAAGCACCGCCAGAGGCAGCTAGGTGGCACAGTGTGGATAAAGTGCTGGGCCTGGAGTTGCAACAGAGCTGAGTTCAAATCCAGCTTCAGACACTTACTGGCTACATAAGCCTGGGCAAGTCAACCTTTGTCTGCTTCGGTTTCTCCAACAATAAAATGGGGGATAATAGTGCCATCTACTTCACAGGGTTGTTGGGAGGATCAAATGATTTAATATTTATAAAGTGCTTGGCACATAGCAGACACTGTATAAATGTTTATTCCTTCCTTCAGGAGACCTTTCCTGGTCTCCCCTAGCTGCTAGAGTTCTTTCTCCATCCCCCACCAAAATTTTTTTTGCATTGTTTTGTGTGTATTCTGCACAGGAAATGAATACTGTTTTTTTTTTCAAGTGACAAAATGTAAATCCCTTAAACACAGAAACTATTTCACTTTTTTATTTAGTATTTCCTATGTCTAGCACAGTGCCTGGCACTATATAAAAATAAATAAGTGTTTGTTAATTGCTTGAATAGGTTAACATTCTTTTACCCATCAATGTGATAGTAATGGCAATTAAAGATTCCCCTGTATTGGCTTGGTTTTCAAATTGATTGTATTAAAACCCAGAGTTTGTTAATCCCACCTGTGGGATGGGCTTGTTGATGTGAAAAGAAAGTCCTGAAGTGGGAGGAGCTGGTGACGTAGATTTGGAGAGACACTAGAGAGAGGCGGAAGTTCTTTTTGGAAGCAGCACCTCGTGGGGAGAGAGAGACTAAGAGGATTGCTGGTGGCCGCTTTGAATTGCCTTGGACTTTTGAGACCTGCCCCCTGAGCTGCCAAGGACTGAGGAGACATGGCTGTTTTGCTGGTACTTTGTCTGTCTGTTTTGATGTTATTTTGCCAGATTTGTCCACTGGTGAAAGACTGTCCTGTTGAAGAAGTCCTGGAACCTGGCA
>NW_027187234.1:230811-233357 GCF_028583685.1 Petaurus breviceps papuanus
CTTGGAGATTATTTAATCACACTTAGTAAATGCTGTATTTTGAATGATGTCATGTTTTAATCTTCTCTGTTCTTGGTTGGTCACTGAATAAAATAGAGAGCACCTATGCTGGTATTTTGAACCTGGGAAGTTGCCTTTCCTTGGCATTACATTACACCATCAAAGTTTTCATTCATTAGGCAAATCAGGTCCTATAATAATAATATTACATCTTTGGAATATAAAAGACTAATAATATAAAAGTCTATAACAGTGGAAATTGGTTGCATGGAAGCATCCACACTCTGCCAGTTTCTCTTATAACCGAGGGAAACACTTGTGGCAGCATTGCCCTTCACATTGAGTTAGTCTGGCAGAAACAAACTGTGTTCTGCCCATTGACAAAAGATGGTGGTGACAGGGAGGAGCCAGGGTTAGCAGGAATTGCATGGCCTTAGACTGTAGATCAAGATCCAAGTTACTTTCCCTGCCCCCTTTCACTCGACTTCCAACACCAATGGACTAAAAGGCCAGATTAGGGGAAAAGTTTGGCCGTGTGAAGAGGCAACCCCGGCATGCAGAAACCACATGAATACCATGAAAACCATTTCAATAATGTGCATATGGAAATATTCTGGAGCAGGGTATTAATCCCCAACAGGAGGACATGACATCACCCCTAAGAAGAGAAGTAATAAGATAGCATAAATATGCAAAACAACACTCCATTAGCCTGGCTAACACCAATAAATTGCAGCATGGGGGCATAAAGTGGGGAAGGGATGATGAAACCGCCTGTATGTTCACAGCCAGAGCTGTCAGGCACACTGCATAATATCACTATGCAGAAACAGGGTCCATGATGTTATTGGGGCACATTGTTAGAAATGGGAGAAGGGACAGATTCCTTAAAGAGAAGTTGTTGATTTCTTGCCTAGATAGATTTATAGGCAATTTTTTCTTTTAAAAGGAAGAAACTGAAGCTGGGGAATCAGGAGAACCAAGCTCTGGTTCCAGCCGAATTCTTTCCTTCTAAGTCACCCAACTTTAAACTAGGACAAGTCACTTAATACCCTGACTCTCAATTTCTTTAGCTGTCAGATGGGCATAGCAACACTTATTATTAGAAGATAAAATACTATAAATTATTGCAATATTTCCATTTATATGATATCTTGTTCTGAGAGAAGAAAGCAGGAAAATCTTTAAGTTTCCTTCCACCGAAAAGTGGAAAATTTGCTTATGCAGATTTGGGGGATTTTTGGAAAGCCAATAATCATTGAAATGAAGGAAGGAAGGAAGGAAGCCATAAAATAACTGAGCAGAATTAGGAATCATGGGATCAGCCTATGGTCATGGAGAAAACATGCTCTGGTCACAGAGAGCATCTTTATGAGAGGGTATGGCTAGGTCAAGTGCAGTCTATCAGTTTGATGAAAAGAGGCCCCTCTCTCTGGAGTTTTAGGGCCCACCTCTGATACTACCTGTGTGATCTTGGAAAATCACCTAAGGTAAGTGAATGTTTAACCTCTCTGGTGCCAAAATTCCTCACCTATAAAATGAGGGGGTTGGACTAAAGAACCTCTATGGCCCCTCCCAGTTCTAAAGCTAGAATCTGCTTTAATGCCAGAGAGAAGACAGGAGAGCCATTTACCTCCCTAACAACCCCCCAGCCTGCTCCCACCCACCTGAAATGTGACCCAAACTCTACCCCGGCTCCCCAACTTCCCTGAATCTCAGCTGTGAGCCCCCACCCCCTAGGCCAGCTCTAGTGAGTCAATGATTTCCTCATTACTGAAACACCCATGATGTTCTTTAATTACATTTAAGTTACTTCATTTCAGAGGGATGTTCTATGATAGATGGCTCTCTGCTCAGGATCTTTAACCAGAAGGTCTCCAATGACCTTGACTCGTATGTAAATCTCACTAAATCCTTTCTTGTGGCTGGGGGCAGGGGAAGGAGCAAAGACCTGCCTGGCTTGAGCCTTGGCTCTGTGCCAAGCTGAGAAGGGATGCTTCCCCCCCCCCCCCCCCCGAGATCAGCCCCAGAGTCTCTCTAGCCCAGGCTTATATCTCCAATAAGGCATGAAGGGAACTGCTCTCCCTGATCAGGGCCTATCCCCCCCACACCCCGCTCCAAAAAAATCTTAATTTCCCTTGGTAAGCATGACGCATCCCAGAATGCTATAGCTGAACTCCACCCCTCATCTTACAGATGGGGAAATTGAGGCCTTGGCACTCATGAATTTATATAAATCTTTTTATGTGTGAGATGTAAAATAGGCAGCCTGGGATAGTGAATAGAAAGCCTCTCTTGGTGTAGGGAGACCTGGGTTCAAGTCCTAACTTTTAACTCTTGCTAGTAGTATGGCCATGGGCAAATGGCTTCCCTCTCAGCGCCCCTAGGAGACTCTCTACGGATTACAGAATTGCGCTAATTGAGGGAATTTGTTAGGTAGCTGGTATCATAGGTTTGGACACCACGAATGGGAGTGCGCATGTGTGCGCGCGCGCACATACACACACACACACACACACACACACACACACACACACACACACACA
>NW_027187234.1:233367-281676 GCF_028583685.1 Petaurus breviceps papuanus
CACACACACACACACACACACACACACACACACACACACACACACACCCCAACACCACCACCACCACCATCACCGAAAACAAAGAAAGAAATAAAAGAAAGTACACTTGATTGAGCTTCAGAAAAGCTAAAATAATTTTTTTTGCCTTTGCCATTTACTAGTACTATGACTTTGGCCGGGTCTTTTCTATTCTATTCTCTGGGGCTGAAGTTCCTCATTTGTAAAATGGAAAAAATAATCTCTGTGTGGTCTGTCCACTTTTCAAGGTGACTGGGAGGCCTGTCAATTAATACACATTTATTTAGTACCTATTATATGATCGATACCGTGTAGTAAGCGCTAGGGATACAGAGACAAAAAAGAAACCGTTCCTGCCTTCAAGAAGCTTACAAACAGAAAACAGACATGAGATAATCTTGGATAGGAAATAGATGAGTAGACCAGGAAATGCCTTCTGCAGATAGTGGCATTTGAGCAGATTTGTCATGGAAGTCAGGGACACCGTGAGGCAGAAATGAGAAAGAAGGGTATTCCAGTAATGAGGTATAATGAATGTGAGTGTTTGATAAATTGTAAAGTACAAAATAAATTATTTTTATTTTTATTCCTATCCTGCATCAATTCTTATTGGAATGCATTAATAAGTTTGTTTCCTATCTGCATATCTGGCCTACACTTACCTCTCTAACTTGGGAGGTTGGGGCTGGGGCTTGGGGTAGGGGTGGGAGGGGGGCAGAGAGGAGATGGAGGTGCGGAATACCCATTTTCCACATATCCCCTGGCTAGGTGGCCATTTTTCAAGAGTGAAATAAAGCCCTGTGCTGTGTGAACACTCAGGAGGGAGATATGAGTCCTGATTGGCTGAAAGAATGATGAGCAAAATGTTGCACACCAGTAGTTGGATGGAGAGACTCTTCCAAAAATGACCTTAAGAGAGACACAGATTGAGAAGGAGGTGAGGCAACAGCCTTCTGAACGGTGGAGTGGGGCTCCAGAGCTTCAGACACGTCAGGAAGCAGGACCTCATCATGTTCCTTGATCTCTAGCGCTACAGCCCTATGGTTACCATCACCTACCACCCACCCCGCCCCTGGGGAGATCAATGAGAAGAGCTCATTAACTCTAATGCATTCTTTGGTACATTCTCATTGGTATAATTCCTCCTATTTCTGTCTGCTGATTTCTTTGATACAAAGATCTACTGTTTGCGATGGTCTTTTTTGTTACCAGTACTTGTTGGGAAGGGGCCGAGTGACTGTAAGCTAAGGGCTTCTCTCTACTTTAAGAGTGATCAGGTAAGCAGCTTTCATGCTGCACCCAAAGCTGTACCCCAAGACTAGAGATATCTGAGAGGTGGTAGGGAGATATAATTCTGGCCAAGCCACTTACTCTCTCAGCCTCAGTTTCCCAATAATAGCACCTACCACCCAGGATTGCTGCAAGGGCAAAATGAAATAATATGTGGAAAGAATTTTATACCATTTAAAGCATCATCTAAATGTCAAATATTTTTATTAAAAATTAGAAGAGAGATAGCTCAGTCTTGGTGGTCCTGGATATTTCTCGCCCTACCCCAAGCTAGTCTGTTGGCAGTGCCGACAGAGCCCTCTTCCTACGCTCTACAAATAATCCATGCCTCAGATCCCACTTAGTCATACCACTAGTAAGCTATCTTTAAGTAATAGCTAACAATAATAACTAACATTTATATAGCTATTTCCATGTGCCAAGCACCGTGCTAAGTGCTTAACAGTTATTATTCTATTTGATCCTCACAACAATCCTGGGAGGTAGGTGCTATTATTGTCCTTATTTTACAGGTGAGAGACTAGATAGATAGACAGACAGACAGACAGACAGACAGACATAGATATCTTAAATGTGCATTCAAGTATTCAAGCAGGAAAAGCAGAGTTAAAGGTTTGTAAGAGGCCAGATGGTTTGTGAATAGAGAGCCAACCTGGATTCAAGTCCTGCCTCTAATATAAACAGGATGTGTGACCCTGGACAAGTCATTTAACTTCTCACTTCATCAAACCACTCCCTAAAACTATAAATTACAAAACAGTTGCTGGACTGCATTAGTTGTGTTTACTGGGAGTATCCTACACCAATAGAAGTCTGGTCCAAAAACACAGAAAAGTCTGTGAGCAGTAGAGTTAAATAGGAAGAAAGGGAATAAGAAAATATTCTTTCTACCTCCACCCACTAAGTTCCTCTACACCTTCCCTCTTTCAGAAGAGAAAAGAGAAAGATATTATAGAACTGTTTTACCCACTCAAGTATGGTGGGATGAGCTCAGGGCCCTCTAGAGGAGACTGGGATAGGATCCTCCTTGGTCCCACCTCATTTCAAACCCTGAATAAACAAGGTTAGCTTGGCAACCATCCTGCATTACAAGTGGCCAGCCCAGACCACTTCCACAATTATATTAGCAAGGAGAATATGGAAATATATGTCTGGAGTAGGTGGTTGAAATTTTAACTTAATGAGCTTGTACATTTTTAAGGTGAGGACTAAAGAGCAAATGACCCATGAGAGGATTATATGCCCTTAATCTTGAATTTTGGAGACCTTGTTAAACTTCACCCCCAGCTCCTTGCCCTTGTTTTCTCACCTCAAAATGTTTAATCTGCCTTGCAAATAGTCACTGGCCCAAATGCCAAGGGCTAGTAGTCATCGCTTCTGGGATAGCAGCAAGGAATGCTTCTTATAACCCGTTCTAGTTATGTTTTATTGCCTATGACCCTGCCTGTGCAGTCTGAGAAAAGATCAACTTTGTGGTTTCATTTGATTTCTAGATTTAGAACTGAAAGTGACCTTAGAGAAAGCATCTAGTACAACTTCTTCATTTTACCTATAGGACAACTGAGATCCAAAAAGGGTGCAGTGACTTGCCCAAAGTCTCACAACTAATAGGGGGCAAAATTGAGATCTAAAGTCAACTCCTGTGACTTTAAATTCAGAATTTCCTTGAACTTTTCTGTTTTTTATTAGCTTCAGTGATTGACAGTCAATTTTCATTCTCTTCTCTGTGGATTATCTGTGGCAAGGTTTTTAATGCCAAGATGGCTTCTTCCCTATTTATGCTATTTCCTTCTGTCACTTAGCATATGGGCTTAGGGACTGAAGTCCCCTTAGCTCCCATGCTCTGGGAGTAAATGAACATCTCTGAGGAGTCACAGATACTGTCATATGTTAATGGAATCCTAGGATTCATTCAGAAAAAACATTGGCACACTCAGTTCAGAAACTGCTTCCCAATCTATCTAGCATGTGGGCTATCCCACTATACAATATGTCTTGGCCAATGGGTAGTAGTAAAATTAATAATGATTTAATAACTTACATTTATGTAGTACTTTAAGATTTGTGGTATATTACATGTACTATTCCAACAGTCACTCACTTCTGAGCTCTGTATAAAGCAACCTTGCACACTCCTATCAGGTGGGATTCCTTCTAAGTTACTTTCCCCTAGAGAAAGCATCTTTTTTTTTTATCTTTCCTCCCTTTCCTGTGAAGTACCAGGGGATAACTCTCTCCATTTCTGCACATTTCTGACTCAGACCATGACCCTGAACAAGTCTTTTAACCTCTGATGTCTCACAGGCATCTCAAACTCAACATGTCCAAAGCAGAGCTCAGCATCTTTCTCCCTAAACTCACCCTTCCTCCTAACTTCCCTCTTTCTGTCAACAGCACCACCATGTGTCTAGTCCCCCAGGTTACCAACCTCAGAGTCCTCATATTCACTCCAGTTCAAGTCTTATCACTTCTACCTCCAAGACATCTCTCACATCTATCCCCTTCTCTTTATCTAAAAGGCCACCAGGCTAGTCTAGGTTCTTAACACTTCTTGCCTCATAATTGTTTCTCCTGCCTCCAGTCTCTTCATTCTCCAGTTCATCCTTCACACAGCTCCCCAAAAGAACCATCCTTAAGTGCAGATCTGACCATCTGACCTCTCCTAATCAAGTAGCTTTACTAATTCCCTATTGCCTCTAGGATAAAGCACAAACTCCTTTGTCTGTCATTTAAATCCCTTCACTATCTGGTGCCAGCCTTTTTTACCACTTGGCATTCCCCCCTTACACACTTGACTTCTAGCAAGCCTGGCCTACTTCTTGATCCTCATAAACAGGGTTTAATCTCCAGCTTCTGTGCATTTCTATGAGTGGGATTGGGACAGGGATGAGGACGGGGACAGGGACAGGAATGGGAAGGGAAGGGCATTCCTGAGTACAAAAATATTTATAGCAGCTCTTTTTGTGATGGCAAAGAATGGGGAGCTGAGGGGATGCCCATCAATTTAGGAATGGCTGAACAAGTTATGGCATATGAATGTAATGGAATATTATTGCACTATAAGAAGTAATGAAGGGGATGGTTTCATAGGAACTTGGAAAGACTTGTATGAACTGAGGCAGAATGAAGTGAAGAGAACCAGGAGGACAATTTGTACAATATCAATATTGTACCAAAAATATTGATTCTGATCAATGGAATGACCAACTACAATTCCAGAGGGCTCATAATGAAACATGTTGCCTACCTGCTGAGAGAGGATGGACTGAGAGTCCAGAATGGAAAAAAAAATTTAGACATAGCCAATGGGGGAATTGATTTTGTTTGACTATACTTATTTATAACAGAATTTTTGTTTTTCTTGTTTTCTCAGATAGGGTGGTAGGAGAAGGAGAAACCAGATCTTTCGAAAATTAAATACAATTTTTTTTAAAGAGAAAAAAAAAGGAATGTTAGCTTCTTGAGAACAGGAATTGTGTCCATGATGCCTAATATTAGTGAATGACTCATACATAGTGAAAGCCCAATAAATGCTTATTGAATTGAAGTCAGTCACCTACCTGTTCATGTTTAAATGGTGCTATGATACATGGCACATCAATAGCAAAAGTAGACCAGGTGGTTGTTTGCCAGAATTGATCAAACTGTCTAAAACTTTGTGTGACCTTGGGTGAGTCACCATCTCTCCAGACTTCAGTTTTCTTATCTGCAAAAATACCATCTCTGCCTACCTCACACAGGTACAAAGAACAAATTGGGTACAGGAGGTAGGGAAACACTTTGAAGACCATGAAGTGCTATTGAAATGTGAAGTGCTCTTATCATCATCATGGAGCTTGGTGTTTAATAACACTCCTCCCCGCCCCCTCCCCCGCCCCCGCCAAAGAAGTGATAATTGATGGAGGAATTCCAGGGCCAGGAATGTTAGTGGAAGTTAAATGGGAGTCCCTGTGCCAGCCCTTAAACTAGGCAAGTGATCCCCTATCCTTCCTTTGGGTAGAGCCAACATTGCAATGGGATCACCAAAGCAAGTGAATCCACAGGGATGAAGAAGAAAGATGATGCAGCACCATCCTTACCTTGGTCAAGAAAACTCTCGGGTATGAACTGGACCTAGCGATGACCCCCGTGGGCTGTTCCTGGCCTGAAGAGATTAACGACAAAGCCCTGTCAATAAATCTATAAAGAGCCCAATGCTCATGATGAACCCGGGAGAGGAAATGGGTAATAGTTAATATGGCTAGGATGGGCTCCCCAGCAGGGACTCAGAAGGAGGAGCCGGAAAGCCAGGCTAACCCTTGTTAATCTTACCAGGCTATTGGCACCTCTCTGCAGCCTGAAATTTGCAAGCCCCCAGGGAGCAATGATTTCACAGTCAAGGGGGTGTCTCAAAAAAAGGCAAAGAGAAGAAAACACTGCTCTGAAAATGGGATCATTTCTTCAAATGAAAATTGACATTTTTGTCTGAACTCTCCAACCCTTAGTAATCAGGCTAATGGCCTGAGGCTGGTGGGAAAGGAAAGCCAGGGAGGGTGGGCCATGTCAGCCTGATGGGTCTATATTGAGTGAGATGAGTGGGGGAGGAAGGAAGATGGGGACATAAAGAGAAGAATTAATTCCACAAAGTTCACAAAATCATAAAATCACAGAGTTGGAAAGGACTC
Source organism: Petaurus breviceps papuanus (assembly GCF_028583685.1). Classification (NCBI taxonomy): domain Eukaryota; kingdom Metazoa; phylum Chordata; class Mammalia; order Diprotodontia; family Petauridae; genus Petaurus; species Petaurus breviceps. Next base: position 239,340 of record NW_027187234.1, read on the forward strand.
TAATAGAGTATTTATTCCAAGTTCCCACTCCACGCAAGAATCCCTACTATATCATACCAGACATGACCATCCACCTTCTGCTTGAGCATGCCCAGTGACAGGAAACTCCGGACCCAATGAGCTTCCATCAAAACTCTTTCTATTGATGTACCCAACCAGTTCCATTATTGGGCAACTCATAGGATCATAGATTTAGAGTTATAAAGGATCTTAAAAAGCACCTAGTTCAGCCTTATTTTGCAGATGAGGACACTGAGACAAAAGAAAATTAAGCGACTTTCTCAAGACCACACATCACAGAGTTTACATTGGAACTCAGATCTTTTCATTCCAAATCTACCCCTCTCTTTTTTTACTCCACTACACTGCCTCCTCCAAGAACTTTAGTTGTTAGAAAGTCTTTACTTTTTTGTTATTGTTGTTGTTCAGTCATTTCAGACTCTTTGTGACCCTATTTGGGGTTTCCTTGACAGAGATACTGGCATGGTTTACTATTTCCTTCTCCAGCTTGTTTTGCAGATGAGGAAACCGAAGTAAATAGAATTAAGTGACTTACCCAGGGTCACACAGCTATTAAGTATCTGAGGTCAGATTTGAATTCAGGAAGATGAGTCTTCCTAACTTCAGGCCCAATGCTCTATCTATTGCACCACTTAGCTGCCCCAAGTTTTTCCTTACCTAGAATCAAAAATCTGCCTCTCTATAATTTTTACCCATTATTATTATCACAAGGTGATAGCCTTGAAATGGGACCAGCAAAGCAAATGAACCACAGAGATGAAGAAAAGCAGGTTAGGTAAGGTAAATGATGATCACCATTCTTACCTCAGGAAGGAAAAATCTTACCTAAATTCTATCCCACAGAATCATAGTATAGGGCAAACAATTCTTTTTTCACATGGCCACTCTTCATATATTGGTCAGCTTATTCTGACTCAAATTGGCTCCCTTAGGTTCTCTAATGCTGGCACATGATATTCCTGCCCCTAACCCATGGAGTCTTCTCTCCTGGTCTCTCCACAGAATAGGAATTCTTGATCTGGGATCCATGAATTTGGTTTTTTAAATTTCTTCATATTTCAATATAATTGGTTCCCTCAGTAATCCTGTGTGTTATAGTTTATGCATGTCTGAGAAAAGGTCCATAGATTTCATCAGACCATCAAAGGGGTCAATGACATAAATCCATGCCAAAGAAGCTTGTAGAAGATTGAATATGAAAAGGTCCTCCAATCCAAAAAACTCCTTCTATAATCTGGGAACTGGGCAGCTAGATGTCAAAGTGGATATAGTGCCAGTCCTGAAGTCAGGAAGACTCATCTTCCTGAATTCGAATCTAGCCTCAGACACATGTTAGCTGTATCACACTGGGCAAGTCATTTAACCCTGTTTACCTCAGTTTCCTCATAAGTAAAATGAGCTGGAGAAGAAAATGGCAGACCACTCGAGTATCTTTGCCAAGAAAACCCCAAATAAGGAAACCAAGAGTCAGACAAGAATGAACAACAGCAACAAATCTTGGAATCTGAGGTCCCAAAAGGGGCAGTGACTTGCCCAAGATCTTACAGGAAAGCAATGCTAGAGCCAGGTTTAGAAGCCTAGTCTGCCGACAGGCCACCATTAATAGAATGTGAAGATGTCCAGACATAGGGGGTGCGCTGATAGAGGAGATATCTGACCCATGTTCTCTGCCCATCAAACTAAGGCGGAAGCATCAAGGTAAAAGGGAAGAATGGGGAAAGGAAGGTGTTTGGGGGGTTTTTTCCTACTCAAAAGCAAAATAAGATTAAACCTCTCTTAAAACTCTCCCATCTTCCCCCTGTCCAACCCTAACAAGTCCAGATTTTAATATTTAAGTTTTAACAGATCAACTGGCATATTTTCATAGCTAAAATTCAGTGAATAAAAATGTAACCATTTTCCTGTTCATTTGGAGGGGAGGGGAGAGAAGTCTCCTTTATATTCTATGAAAATATGTGCCTGTTTCTTGATATCTCTGCAGGAGGTTCAGTGTTATAAATAAGAGGCATGAAAGAAAGGGAGCCTCTTCTGTTCCTCTCTGCAATCTTGGTTTGGATTTCCCCTGATGCTCCCCTCCTGCCAGGATGGGGGGATGTCTTTATGGCTTGAAGCATTGGTCAGCCCCTAAAGGTCATGGCGCCTGGACCTGTCCCATTATGTATTGGAAAAGAAGAATAATGTTTTAAAATTTTTCAAGTTTTACAACCTGGAGACAGGCCTATAAAGTGGGACATTTCCTGAGGTGGGAGGTGGGGGGGATTTCTCCCCTTTATTAGGAAAGCCGCCCAGTCCCAGCGCAAAACCTCCCACACTCCTCAATCAGTCTCTCTTGAAAATGTATTTTGGGCTTTGCTTGTCCATGAGCTATGACTGGTGAGTTACCCCAGAGGGATTTCCCCCCACCAGCTCGTAGAATAGTGATCCTCTGCCCGATGGCTTTCTCATTGATCTTCCTGCTTTTTTAAAGGAAATTTTATTTATATGGGTTTTCTAGTCATTAAGTTAAAACCAGTAAAATAGAGCAAAATCAATATATATAGGACAGCACACACCAAATTCCATATTACAATGTAAAACAGCCAGAATGTACTTCGTGCTGGAGATTAAACTTTGGGAGGGAGGTGTCTTAACAAGCAGGGGGAATAACTTATACAGGAGCATAGATGTGGCCTTCTTGATTTAAGGGGATTCTGTCTCTTCTTTTACTGTTTTCCTGGCACTGGGGAATTTCTTCTTTATTTAGGTGGTAACTGTTGGCCATGCAATGATCTGAAATGGGGAAAAGGTTAATACACATCTTAACCTCCTTAAATGTGAGCCTTCCACATTGCAGCTGGCAAGGATGTATATGTGTGTGTGCGTGTGTATCCATGTGTGTGCATGTATGTCTATGAGTGGGTATGCGTGAGTGTGTGTTTGTGGGCATGTGTGTTGAGATGGATTCCACCTGTCTGAAAAGAATGAACACAAAATTTCTCTGGAAAAATTAAGTCAAGGACAAATTCAGGAGGCTTAAAAAAAAAGCTAACAAACATTTCTCAGAGAAGGGAGCAGACTACAAGGAGAAGAAGATTCCCATCTGACTTGGAATCCTGCTCTAACTCTTGAGCATCACCTTGGATAACTCACAACTTGCTTTTCTGTCTCTTTCTTCCCTCATCAACAGAATCCGCCTCATAGTTCTTGCTGTAACTCTCTTTCCACTTACCTCTGCCTACTGACTTCTTGGCTTCCTTCAGGACCCAGATAAAATCCCAACTCCTACAGAAGACCCTGAATGGTCCTCCTGCCCACCACATCTGAGATTGCCTTCCATCTACTCTGAATATACCTTCGATGCATATGCATCCAGGCTGTTAAAGTCCCTGCCCAAGCATAATTTAGTGGCTATATTTTGGGCCCTTCTGGCTCAGAGTGAATATAAAAAGTAACTGTTTCTCTTTGGGCTGGAAACCCTGAGGGTCTTCCCCTCCCAGTTTGATTTTTTTTTTATTAAAAGGGACATCTAAGGCAGCTAGGTGGTGCAGTGAATAGAACACCAGCCCTGTCATCTGATCTCAGACACTTAACTAGGTGTGTGACCTTGGGCAAGTCACTTAACCCCAATTGCCCTGCCTTACCCTCTCCAAAAAGGTTGGGGTTGGGGGGGCATCCCTTGACTCACTTCTTAAAGAGGCCTAACCTGAGAAGGCCTTAACCTAAAAAAGCCAGGGTCTCCCATTGCATCCTGGGCCATCTCCAGTCGTCCTGATTGATATCTGGCCACTGGACCCAGATGACTCTGGAGGAGAAAGTGAGGCTGGTGACCTTGCACTCAAATCCAAGTCAGCCGCAAGTCACATCATCGTCTCCCTGATGTCACGGTCCTCTTCAAGAACAAAGGACAAACCACAATCTATGTATATCATTCTTTGCATGCTGTCTTCCCCCTTGAGAATGTGAGCTCCTTGGGGACAAAATCTTGTTTTTGTCTTTCTTTGTACCCTGAGCTCTTAGCATAGTGGCCTGGCACATCGTTTGTTCAGTTGTTTCTGACTCTTTGTGACCCCATTTGGGGTTTTCTAGAGGAGTTTGCCATTTCCTTCTCCAGCTCATTTTACAGATGAGGAAACTGAGGCAAAAAAAGGTTAAAAGTGACTTTCCCAGGGTCACAGCTAGTGTCTGAGGCTGGATTTGAACTCAGGAAGATGAGTCTTCGTAACACCAGGCCTGGTACTCTATTCATTATGCCACCTAACTGGCACATAGTAAGTACTTAATTTATGATGATTAAAAAAAATTCTGTCCTACTAATCCCCATGGGCTGTGAGGATCAAGACACAAGAGGTAATGTATAGTAGCAGGACAAACACTGCACTCGTTATTAGGAGACTTAGATTCTACTCCTGGCTCTCTCCTTAACCTGAAGCAAATCAGCTCTGCTCTCTGGGCCCCAGTTGTCCCCTCCGTAAAATAAACTGGTTGTATTACCTTATTGCAAAGGTCTCTTCCTGCTCCAAAGGGTGAGTGATTCTAAATGAGATAATGGACAAGAAAACATTTTAGAAGAGTCAAATGCATTATGTAAGTACTCTTCCAAAAAAATCCCAAACAACCCCAAGACACTAAAAGTTTGATATTCCACATTGATACAACTGACTAAATTTGGTTTCCTATTTACATCTAAATTATTTAATGGCAGTGGATAAAGTACAGTAATGATTTTTTAGTTGCTCCCTCTAATTCTTCATTAGGATCCTTTTTTCTATTAATTTTCATTCATTCCTACTGCAGATGGTCATAATGGGTATACCCTTCTGCTGGCTTTATTTTTTCTACTTTGTATGACTATTTTATAAAACTAAACTTCTCTTTATTCTCATTATTATTGGACTCAAGAGACTAGATAACCTCAGCCCCACCATTCCATTAAAAACTATTGCATATAACTAGGTCTGACAACCCGACTGTAGCACCAATGGAACTGTGTCTCCAGAAGGGATTGGAAAATGTCTTTTGGTACAAGCTTCTACCTTTAGGCACAGAAACGTATAAACTATCCAAAGAGAGATGTCTGTTCTTAGTACAAGAGACTAATTGTACGTATTAGAAAATACACAGACATTGCTTCCTCTTATGCCCTTTGCTTCTGAACCATCTCCCAGGAGTTTCTGAAAATGCAGCCAAAAAACCCTGAAAAAACCAAACCCACAAACCAGCATAAACTGAAGCCAAACTCACATCAAGGCCTTGACTCTTTTTCGTTTGTTTTTAAACAGGGCCAAAGAGGAAATTAAAGTTCATAGCCCCAAGAGCTTGAAGAAAGGAACTGGTCTTCAGTTTGGCTAATAATTATTTTAGAAGTAGTTCTCCCAGATGGTTTGTCGGGAAACAAGTTGAGCCAAGAAGAATATGGCTACAAAATAGTTGGCCTTTTCTGCACTATCAATCAGCATCTGTATCTGTTTGAAAAAAAATCTTTTTTTTTTAAATCTTCCCCTCTTTTTTTTAAGGCAATTGGGGTCAAGTGACTTGCCCAGAGTCACATAGATAGTTAGTGTCTGAAGCCACATTTGAACTTAGGTCCTCCTGACTCCAGAGATGGTGCTCTGTCCACTGTGCCACCTACCTGCCTTCTTGTATTTTTTAAAGGAATTATCCTTGACTCATTCATTCTATATTTTCAATCTTTTGCCAAATCTTATGGTTTCTATCTTTCCACTATCTCTTGTATGTACTTATTTTTTAAATTAGTATTTTATTTTTTCCCCAATTACATGTAAAAATAATTTTTAACATTTGCGTTTTTTACAGTTTTGAGCTCCAAATTCTATCCTTTCCTCCCTCCCTTCCCCTGCCTTGAGACAGTAAGCAATCTGATATAGGTTACACATGTGCAGTCATATAAAATATGTTCCTGTACAAACTTATAATGAAAAATGCTAGCCACCTCCAGAGAAAGAACTAATGGAGTCTGAATGCAGATTAAAACATCCTCTTTTTTATTTGAGATTTTTTTTTTGGTCTGTGTTTTCTTTCACAACATGACTAATATGGAAATATGTTTTGCATCTCTTGTACATGTCCCCTTTTCTCTATGTGCGTAGTCATCATTCTAGTTAGGGTCTTCCTTGCCTTTCACCTGGACTATTTCAATCATGTTCTAATTGGCTGCCTTGCCACAACTATCTCCCCACTCCACTCCATCCTCCACTCAGATGCCAAAGTGACTTTCTTATAGCACAGGTCTGACCATCCCCCCCTCCCTTAATAATCTCTAGTGGCTTCTGATTAACTTCAGTATCAGATATAAAGTCCTCTGATTGGCATTTAAGCTCTTCATAAAACCTCCTCCCCCTTTCTGCCTTTACATTTTTCCTGAACTTTATTTCCTCCCATATACTCTAAGATCCAGCAACACTGGCCTATTTGCTATTCCTTGTACTCAACTGACACCCCTCTCCCCACCCTGTGCCTTCATTCTGGCTACTTCTATGTCTGAAACACCCTCCCTTTTCACTTCTTTCCTTTAGCTTCCCTGACTTCTTTCAAGATTTTACTTAAGGGGCAGCCAGGTGGCTCAGCGAGTAAGAGCACCGGCTCCAGTGTTGGGATGACCTGGGGATCAAATCCGGGCTCAGACACTCAGCACCCACCCAGAAACACCTGGCCGTATAACCTTGAGCAAGTTACTTAACCCCAATTGCTTTGAAAAAAAAAAGATTTGACTAAAATCCCACCTTCCTAGGAAGGAGGCCTTTCTAGGTGCCCCTAAAACTAGTGCCTTCTTTTCTATGATTTATTCCATCTACTTTGTATATATCTTGTATGTACCTAGTTAGTTACATGCTCATTGAGATCAGACACAGTGTTTGTTTTTTTTACTTTCATTGTATCTCCATGGCTTAGCACAGTGCCTGGCATACAGTAAGTTCTTAATAAGGCCAGTCCCCTGTTTATGATTCTCTGAGCATGAGGCTCAAGCATTCCCTGGTTGCTTCTATGGGTCAGTAGCTTTGTTACTGCTCCATAAAAATCATTTAATTCTATCCCTTACACAGCACCAACATATGTCAATTCCATGAAAAAAATCAATCAAGCCAATTATTTGATCTCATAGTTTGATATCATAAACCTGCCTAATCAACTGTTCCAAATTGCTAGACTTCAGCCCAGTATCCTAACCTAAGGAAATCTTTTCAGATCCCTTAATGGTAGCTATCCTTCCTAGCTTTGTGTCATCTGAAAATTTGCTAAGCACATGATCTATGTCTTTATTCAAGTCATTGATTAAAATATTATTAATATAAATTTTAAATTAATAGTATACGATCAAGCACAGATCTTTTGTGCATTTTACTAGAGTCTTCCTTCCAAACTGACATCAAACTATCAATGGCTACTCTTTGGGTTGGCCCAATCAATCAGTTCACAATCTAATTGTATATCCATATTCTGAAGATAATCATACTATCTTTTACTTTACATCTTTCAAGGAAATGAGGCTAGTTTGGTATAACTTCTACTTCAAGTAGTCATGATGACTTTCTGTCATTACTACCATCTATTGTTCACAAACCATCCCTTTAATAAATACATTCTAGAAGTTTGCCAAAAATCAAAGTCAAATTCATTGGCTTGTAGTTTGCTGGTTTAACTTTCTTTTTAAAAAATTTGGGATATTTGCCCTTTTCCAGTCCTATAATCCATCCCCCATCTTATATGATATTTCAAAGATCAACAATAGTGGCTGACTAATCATATCTCTCAGGTCTTCCAGTTCCCTGGGGTGTAGTTGTCTGGGCTTTATGACTTGAACATTGCAATGCACTCCTTGCTTATGTCAGGTTTCAACTCTATTCATTTTTGTTTTGTCTTTTCTATTCTCTTTGACCAAGAAAAATAGAAGCAAATAAGAGTTGAACAACTCCATCTTCTCTCCATCATCTAGTATCACCATCCCTTCCATCTTCTTATCTCTTCTCTGATTTCCCTTTTTTCCTCAAAACAACGGGACCCTATTTTAGACAGGATTATGACATGCTTTTGTATTCATCTTCCATTAACTACCCTTGCCTCCAACTTTTGTAAATCTTATTTTTTAACATTTAAAAAAATTAAATTGGCTCAGGAGTTCCCTGTCTGTCATCCTTTTTTAAGAAATCTCCTCTTTGTATTTACATGAGAATTGTTCCTCTTTGAATCCTCAGAATTTTATTTTTAAAAGGATCCCATCTTTCTCCCTAGCTGACTTTCCATCTAGAATTTTAGACTATAGGACTCAGCCTATCTTTTCTTTGAACCTTTTGAAATGCTCCCCAAATTTAGGGAGCATGTCAGACTGTGCTTATATTTCCTGTCCTTTTTCACAGATCTACACTGGAGTGATCTCTTACTCCTAAGGTTTTCATCATGGGATCCAGTTCTTAATTGTGATTGAAAATCAGGTCCAGAACATAAGTTCTTTCTATTGGTTCATCCACATTCTGAAGATGAAATTATTAATCAGGCAAAGCAAGAAATTATTATCTGTTGTGATTTTGCAGAGAGGGGACCAGCAGATTCAAAATAATTGGAGTTCTCCATTAACTAATATATATTTCTAAACCAGACTTATAATGATTCTCAAATGATTCATCTATTTCTTCCTTCAGTCCAGGTGGTCTATAGCAGTGTTTATGAATGTAAAATGACCAAACATTAATTAAAAATCAAATACATAATGAATCCCAAGTGTTTCTGGCAGTTATTGCTCGTATTGCATCCTGCAACTTCATTGCAACCTTGGTTCTGAAAGCATGTCCACTTTGCCCTGTGCATTCCTTCAGGTCATGCAATGCCAACAAACCCTGCCCAAATATAAACTGGGAGTCACAAGTGGAAAAAGTTTAAGAAGCCCTGGTCTATAGTATAGTTAAATGACAATATTATTTTTGTTTATGCCTCCTTTTGCTATCACCTAAGTGCTTCCCACCATGCTTCCCTTTTCTGGTTTCTGGGTTTCCAAATTGGAGAATATTTTCTTAATATATAATTCTACTCTTCCCCCTCACGCCCGACTGACACCAAATCCCTACCTGTCTTGTTCCTTTTTGAGTGAAATATATCTATCAAGAACCATATTCTAATCACGGCTCTCATCCCACCAAATCTCAATTAGGTCAGTGATGTCAAATTTAGCTTCTTAGTCAGCAGATGTTTTCACAGCAGCATTTCACTCCTATTAAGAGTGGAGGGAGGCGGAGCCAAGATGGCGGAGTAGAAGCACGACCCTCCCGTGGCTCCAGCTTCCACCCTCCCCAACCCATGTAAAAAGGGGACTCTAAACAAACTTTGGAGCTGCAGAACCCACAAAATGACACAGAAGAGCTAACCTCCCGCTGAGAACAGCCCGGCAGGCCAGCAGGAATCGGCCAGCGCAGCGCTCTGGGAGCCGAGCCCAGCACCACGCCGAGGCTTTAGCCCCAGGGCGGGCCTGACCAGCCGCCAGCCAGAGGGACTCCAGATCAGCAGCAGCTGTGGCCGTTTCCAGATTTATCAATACATAGATGCGAAGGACAAGGTGAGAGGCCAGTGCAGTCTGGATTTTGGGACCCAGTAAGTGGGAGTGCGTGGCTTTTACCCCCGGGGCGAGAAACCGCTGAGACACCAGCACAGCCTGCCAGCGCCATGTGGTGGCTTCAGCTCCTGGCCTGCAGAGTGTAGGGGGACCAAGCACCAGTCTGAGGGGTCATCGCTCTTGCTTTAACCTGCTTGGATCTGGATTGCAGTCTAGGGTGGAGGTCCTGGGGTGTGTGTCCAGCTTGCCAGAGCATGTGGAGACCTCAGAGAGGGCACCCATCTAATACCACCGGCAGCTGAGAAAACCCCAGCGATTGGGACGAAAACTCCCCTGTCTGGTGGTGGCAAAAAGCCCAAAAGTCAAATCATTGAATGGCAAAAAGAGCAGGCAAAGGAAACAAAGCAGACAGAAGATTCCAACAATACACTCCTATTTGGGGGACAAAAAGGAGCAAAGCATGGAACAGGAGGAAAACAGTGAAGTCACAACTCCTGCACCAAAAGCTTCAAAGGAAAATACAAGCTGGTTACAGGCCATAGAGGACCTTAAGAAGCAGATAAGAGAAGTGGAGGAAAAATTGGGAAGAGAAATGAGAACAATGCAAGAAAATTATGAAATGAGAGTCAACAGCCTGACTGAAGAAAATAATACCTTAAAAAACAGACTGACTCAAATGGCAAAGGAGGCTCAAAAAGGCAATGAGGAGAAGAATGCCTTAAAAAGCCGAATTTGCCAGATGGAAAAAGAATCTCAAAAGCTCACTGAGGAGAATCATTGCTTCAGAATTAGATTGGAGCAAATGGAAGCTAATGACTTTATGAGAAATCAAGATGCTGTTAAACAGATCCAAACAAATGAAAGAATAGAAGGCAATGTGAAATATCTCATGGGAAAAACCACTGACCTGGAAAATAGATCCAGGAGAGATAATTTAAAAATTATTGGACTGCCTGAGAGCCATGACCAAAGTAAGAGCCTGGAAAGCATCCTCCAGGAAGTTCCCAAAGAAAACTGCCCTGATGTTTTAGAACCAGAGGGCAAAATAGAGGTTGAAAGAATCCACCGATCACCTCCTGAAAAAGATCCCAAAAAGAAAACTCCTAGGAATATTATAGCCAGGTTCCAGAATTCCCAGATTAAGGAGAGAATATTACAAGCAGCCAGGAAGAAACAATTTGAATATTGTGGAAACACAATCAGGATAACCCAGGATCTGGCAGCTTCTACACTGAGGGATTGAAGGGCCTGGAATGTGATATTCCGGAGGTCAAGGGAGCTGGGATTGAAACCAAGTCACCTACCCAGCAAAACTGAGTATCATGTTTCAGGGGAAAATATGGTCATTCAGTGGAATACAGGACTTTCAAGCATTCTTGCTGAAAAAACCAGAGTTGAATAGAAAATTTGACATTCAGATACAAGAAGCAAGAGAAGCATGAGAAGGTAAACAGGGAAAAGAAATCATAAGGAACTTATCAAAGTTGAACTATTTTTTTTTTTAAAGCAATCGGGGTTGCGTGGCTTGCTCGGGGTTACACGGCCAGTTGTTGTTTCTGGGTGTGGTGCTGGGTGTCTGGGTCTGGATGTGATCCGGGTCGTCCCGGCACTGGGGCCGGTGCTCTTGCTTGCTGAGCCACCTGGCCAAAGTTGAACTATTAACATTCCTACATGGAAAAACAATAATTGTAACTTATGAAACGTTTCTCAGTAGTTGAAGGGATTAGAGATATATATGTGTACGTATATATATATATATATATATGTCTTTATATGAGGGTATACGGGCATATGAATACATATGTGAATGTGTGTATATACGTTTACAGGTATACATAGATAGAGGGCATGGGACCAATTTAACAGGAAGGGATTATACTTAAAAGGTGAAATTAAGAGGTTAGAGGAATATAATGAGAGGAGATGGGAAGAGACAGAGTGGGGCAACTATCTCATACAGAAGAGGCAGGGGAAAATGGTTACAATGGAGGGGAAGAATAGGAAGGCAAAAGGGAATGGGTCAACCTTATTCCTATTGAATCTGGCTTGAGGAGGGAGGGAAATACACACTAAATAGGGGATCTCACCCTCCAGGAGAATAGGGGGGGAAGGGGATGTGAGGGGGGATGATGGAAGGGAGGGCAGGCTGGGGGGGAGGGAAGTTGGAAGCACCCACTTTTGAAAAGGGACAGGATCAAAGTAGAGAATAGAACAAGTGGGAGGTGGAATAGGAGGGAGGGAAATATAGTCAGTCTTTTACAATACATCTACTATGTTATTGTTTTGCATTAGCCGCACATGTACAACCTATACTGAACTGCTTGTCTCCCCAGTGGGGGTGGGTGGCAGGGGGGGAAGGGAATGAATCTGGAATTGAAAGTTTTAAAATCAAATATTCAAATATATGTGTATATATATATATATATATATGTGTGTGTGTGTGCATATATATACTATTATTAATACCATCTTACATGTTATTAAGGGAAAAAAAAGATACACAGGCACTGAGGCATAGAAATCCACTGGAAAAGTTGAAACAGGTGTGGGAGAGAATATGGGAGAGAGCAGATTGGAGGTGGGGATATCCTGTGGGACTGCTGTTTTGGGGGGATGGGTGGGGTAAAAACGGGGAGAAAATTTGTAACTCAAAATCTGGCGGAAACGAATGATGTAAATCAGAAGTTAATAAAGCATTAAAAAAAAATCTTAAAAAAAAAAGAGTGGAGGGAGCCTTCATAAGTTCTGTGCAAGAGGAAGCAGAATGGGGAAACAGATTGGCAAGATACTGGGGAAGTGGTAAGACCTGAGTGTTTGACACACAGATTTCTAAAGGTGATTATTTCCCTTGCCATTGCTTAAGAGTCATGTCCTGCTGGTCATTCTCAAGCACAAAGAGCAGAGAGATACATGACAATGAGACAGAGGTTCTCCGCCTGACAAAGAGGTAGACAACAGCAAATCAGGGCTCAGGCCCCTTTGTTACCAGTAACTGCAACCCAAGCCTGTATCTGTTGGGACCAGGATTGGTAGTAGGAGAGTTGAAACCAGAATGAAACCAATGGTGACACAATCATAGAGTGAGAAGGTGAATAGTAAAGCAAGAGCAGGGGACCACTGTCCTCAGAATGACCCAGGCCTGGAGAACAGAGGATGAGACCAGCACAAATAGGAGAGACCAAACCAGTGGCAGAGACTGGCAGCTTCTGAAAAACTTCATCAGCTGATGAAAAGAGCGGGAAACTAACCTACCTCCTGCCACTCCTTGATTCCCCCATGCTTTCACTGCTCTAATGTGGGATCTGGAACTGGGCCCTGTCACCCACATCTCTCCTTTTCCCTTATGCTCATAGTTTCAAATGCAGCTCAAGTCCCAAATAAGCAACCTACTTTCCTTGATCTTTCCCCTGATTGTTTCTCTAATACCCCAGAAAGAAAAGCTGGAAGCAAGAAGAAGAGATATGAGAGACAGACAGGCAGAGGTTCCCCATATGGGAAACATTTAGTAATTTTTCTTGCATTTTTGCTATGTCTAATAAACCTGCGCTCACAATGAATTGAGTGACTTTCTCCTATGGATGTTTGAGCTCTATTGATTGAAAAGTTCTAGTTATAAGGTGGGTGGAGGGGGCTATAGATTTTCTAGAATTTTCCAATAATCTAGAAACATTTACTCATCTTCCAGTCTAGATTTAGAATCTAGCTAGTGTAGTTTTAAACTGTGATCCTTAAGCACTTAGCACATTCTGCCTTGTATGGTAGTTATAGACATATATCTTTCTTCATCTACTAGATTATAAATTCCATGAGGTACCTATGGAAGTAACTTGTTTTTAATCTCTGCTGCTCCAGCCACACACCTAGTACCTAGTATGATGCATTTCTTATAAAAGACAGGCAACAATAAGCATTTACTACATGCTTACTATGTGTCAGTCATAATGCTAAACACTGGGGATACAAATATAAGTAAAAAGAAATACAGTTCCTGCCCTCAGAAAGCTTATATTCTAATGGAGAAAAACAACATGCAAAAGGAAGCTGAAAAAGTGGGGTGGGGAGGTACTTCCCATGGAGGTGTATTGTTGAAGTCCAGAAAGTCAGAAGCTAAGAAGGGATTGAAGGTTGGCCAGCCAAGGCTCCTCCCCAAAACAGAGGCCCTGGGAAGAACTCACCAATTGAAAAATGGCTAGATAAAAGGATGTTCCAGGGAAGGAATGCCTCAGGACATAAGGGAAATTTCAGGGTGAGAGGGCAAAGGACTGTTTGAGAAAACATGAATGTTTAAGGGAGATGGGGGTGTGATTTCACCCCACTTGACCCTATCCCAGCTCACATCATAAAGTTCTAATATGGTAAGAAAGAATAAAGTATCTTTTTTTTAAGCAATTGGGGTTAAGTAACTTGCTTAAGGTTACGCAGCCAGTTATTTCTGGGTGTGGTGCTAAGTATCTGAGCCCAGATTCAATCCCCAGGTCATCCCGACACTGGGGCCGGTGCTCTTACTTGCTGTGCTACCTGGCTGCCCCAAGAATAAAATATCTTGTGACCCCTTTCTGAGTTGTAAACAAACCTCTTAGTCAAGAAGGGTGAAAAACAAATTAGCCAGTTCACTGGGGATTTAAATAGCCAAGCTCTAGGGGACTGCAAGCCTATGGAGAATATACCTGTATGAATGGGGAAGAAGACACTTTTCTTCCTCCTCCCTAAAATCAGCCATGTAGATTTGAGGTGGAGTTATTGGACCAATAAGAGAACCTGTTTTCACCAGGAAGCAGACACTTGTACTCCAGAAAACCACAGAAATGGAGAGAGAGTTCCTCAAGGAAGGGAGCAGCTTCAAGGAGTGTGATTCCTAGCAGCAGAGAAGAGACTCAGAAGATAGTGAGGAGTGGACCTGAGATCCAGCAGGAATGCCTTACCCTGTGAAGGGAATGGCCAACTAAATAATCCTTCTAGAAGTGATACTGTGTCTAAGGATAGCTGCAAGCAGGTTCTATGAAGAGAGAAAGACTCCAGGCCTTGCAGTGCCAGGCGTTTCAGATGGACTTTGCCATACAAGTACATACAAGTTATAAATGTGCCCCACAGCAACCGTGCTCTGATTCTGTTGTTTGAGCCCATTGTTCCCATGAAGTTCAGCAGGTGTTTTTGTGAGTGAGCCCTACCTAGCATGACAGAGGAAATGTTTTGTAACTACAGTTTTTACTACACCATCTTAGTAATGCCTTTGCTAAGCACGAATTGTGTCTACTGGCTGATTGCTAATGAGGAGTCTGTTAGGGAGTGGCCTTGTGAACTACAATGGTAGGAGTAGCTACAGGCAGAGTAGGGAGCAGCCACTCTCTGGGAGTCAAAGCCGGTTCATGTGTAAGTGGGAAGTAAAAGGAAGAGGGGCATTACCAATGAATACAGGAAATCCCTGAGTCCCCTCTGCATAAGTAAAGTTTAACCTAAAGCATCTAGTAATGAACACTGAGTACTCCAGATAGCTCTCACAATAAATATTTCACAGTGGAGCCAGTGGCTGTAGGTAGGGAGAGCCTTAAAGTATACCTAATTTTGAAAAAGAGAAAAAGGGGGAGGGGGAAATTATGTGTATCTCTGAGTATTAGAAATAACCTAGGGGTGGCCAGGTGTCGCAGTAAGAGCACCAACCCCAGAGTTGGGAGACCCGGGCGGTTCTGGCCTCAGATACTTAACACCCACACAAAATAACTGGCCGTGTAACCTTGAGCAAGTTACTTAACCCCAATTGCTTTAAAAAGCAACAACAACAAAAAAAGAAATAACCTAGTTGAAATTATGTTGATTTTTTAAGACCTTCTCCTAGGATCATAGAATTTAGAGCTGGAAGGTATCTTAGACATCGAAGGGCACCCCACCCTCATTTTACAGGGGTTGAGAGAGGGAGAAGTGACTTGTGAAGGGAATGAACAGCTAAGAAGTGACTAAGCCAGGATCTGATCTCAGGTTTTCTAACTTCAAATTCATTGCCTTTTCCATTGGACTAAGGACCAAATCACCTCATTCAGGGAAAAGAAAATTAATGTTAACACCAATATAATATGTTTCAGAAAGCAGCAGTAGAAAAATGGGTTACTTTGTTGCAGAAATAACACATTTAGAAGTTTAGCGTATCATATGTCCTCCTCTTGAGTAGTTTTTTCCATGCATCTGTCAACCAAGCCCCTCCAGATGTTTTAAGATTCTTTAATCCAGGCAAGGGATTAGTGTTAAAGGAAAAATGGGTTATGTAAAGATTCTTATCTCCTTAAGAAGCAAAGCATGCTTTGCATATTGTATAAACAGCTCACCATCAAAACCTCCTGCTTTTTAAAGTTAGTCAGAAAGGCCTGGCTAATGTCACTGGGCTCAGAGAGGGGTCATCGGCTGAGGACAGTGTGGTGCAGTAGAAAGAAAAAATGATGCACATAGAATCAGGGACATGGGTCTGAAGCCCAGTCTAGTCAGTTACAACATTTGTGGCTTAGGGCAAGTCACTGAGTCTTAGTTTTCTTGCCTTTAAAATAAGAAAACTGAACTAGATGAAACCTAAGGTCTCTTAAAGCTTTTAAATCTGTGATCCTCGGAAGCCCATGGTGTCAAACAACTTTAAATGGCAGCATCATCCTCATTAATTTTTTTTCCTTTCAAAGATGGTGAAATTTTTTCATGTAGAATAGGGATTGACAGGGCAGCTAGCTGGCACTGCCCCGGAGTCAGAGGGACCTGAGTTTGGTTCCAGCCTCAGACACTTAACACCCACACACAAAAAAAAAAAAAACTAGCCATGTAACCTTGGGCAAGTTACTTAACCCCAATTGCCCTCCAAACGGCAAAAAAAAAAAAAAAAGAATAGGGATTGGCAGCTGGGGTCCAGTGTAATACTACTGCTGCTGCTTCTCCTCCTCCTCCTCCTCCTCCTCCTCCTCCTCCTCTTCGTCCTCCTACTACTACCTCTACTATGATTACTACTAAAATAATAATAATCATAGCAAACATTTATATAGCCCTTTAAGGTTTGTGAAATGCTTTACATTTATTATCTCATTTCATATTTTTTGAAGCCTAGGCAACTAAGATCATGAATAAAGGTGCATGGGGGTGAATACATGGAGTGAGGAAAAAGTTTACTCTGCCTCCCTCACACTTCTCCTGACCTAGCCTGGGGTTCCCTGAATCTGGACTCAGGCACTTTAGGCTTGAGAGAGTATTGCCCCAAGGGTGTCTGAAATGGTTCAACGAATGGAAATCTTGCACATTTACTATATGTAAGATACTGAAATATATACAAAGAAGGATAAAATTTGTAGTTGGAGAGAAAGGATATGTTTACATAGAAAGATAACTAATATAGCATCTGGGGGCATCCCCATTCACATAAAAGTGCCCCCTATATGTAAGCCAAGGTACTCTGTAAAACACATACAATAATAAGCATACTTCACTAGCCACTATTGCGTTTACGTTTATTGGTCAGAGCATACAATTAGTATAGTAAGGAAAGTAGCAACTCCTCCCTCTCCCCACCCATAAGCCTGGCCGCCCACTCTCTCACAAATACCCAGACTGATTTTTCTCATAATCAATGAGGAGATAGGATATTTCTAGGGAACATGTTTAAAGAGGGCAAACACAGATGGAACATGTATGGCCAAGGTACACATATAAGTGGACAGTTCTTGCCTCTGATGTTGCAAGACCCCTAATTTCTTCTGGTGATGTCATTGCACTGATTTTTCTGAATCTATTATTCGCCCCCTCACCTTCTCATTCCCCAAAGCCCATCCACACCCTCATGGTGCCTTTACTTATACTTCCACCTCTATTTCTACTAGGCTGTTCTCATTGCTGCCACCTATGGGACCTCAGATGAAATAATCACCTAAGGCACTATCTTTTCCCCATAAGAGGAAGAATTGGATTTATCAACCCGCTTTCAGCCTAGGGACCAGAGCTTAAGTTTCAGCTCTTTTAGTAGTAAAATCAAGGCTTTCAAACACCCAATCATAGTCTTATTCTTCATTCTAAGTCCTTCACCTCTCCACCAGGAGATGGGCCACATGTTCATCATCAGGAATCTATAATCCTAGTTGGTCATTATATTGATGAGTCCAACACAATAGTATTCCACCACATTTCTATACCATAACTTGTTCATCCATTACCCAATTTATGGGTACCAACCTCAGAGTCTCATTCTTTACCACCTTAAAAAGAGCTACAAATATTTTTGTACATTTAGAATTTATTTGCCTAGAACTAATCCCTCCCTTAATTTACTCTAATTCCCTCTCCCTCCTTTTCTTCTTTTACTCCTATTTAACTATTTAGTAAAATGTCTTTCTCTAGCCAACTATGTGTGTAAGTGTATATTCATCCTTCGGTTCAGATGAGAGTGGTTTGTGTAGATGTCTGCTTGCCCATACTTATTATGTGAGATAATTCCCCCTAGCTTTCCTTTTCCTTCCTCTTCAGTGTGTTCTTCTTCCCCCTCTTTCCATTCTTTTCTTGAGATCAAGACATAATAGAAACATTCCTAGACCTTGTTTAATTAAATTCCCTCTATGAACCCTGATAATGACAGGAAGCAGTGGGGACAATGTGTCATCCCCCCATAATTGAAAGTAAGCAGTTTATCCTTGTTAGTCCTTTATCATTGTTCATCCATGTTTACCCTTTCTCATTATTCCTATGTTTGTAATTCAAAGCCTCTCCATCACCACCACCACCATAAACCCCTCACATTACTCATTTGCATAGGAGATTCAAAGTCTTTTGGCATTACTGAAAAGTGGCCCTTCCAATAAATGTCTGGTCCTTACATCAGGAATGTTTGGAAGTTCTTTATTTCATTAAAAATCCATTCTCCCCCTGTAGCATTGTACTCAGTTTTGTTAAGTAAATTTGTTTTCTCGGGGGTGGGTAGGTGGTGCAATGAATAGAGCACTGGCCCTGGAGTCAGGAGGACCTGAGTTCAAATCCAGCCTCAAGACACTTAACACAAAAACTAGCCATGTGACCTTGGGCAAGTCACTTAACCCCAATTGCCCTCCAAAAAAGCAAAAAAAAAAAAAATTTAAAATTAAATTTGTTTTCTCTCCAAAGAAAAGAAGTTTTTCAACTACTAGAATATTAGTATTCAAGGACCACACTTTTTGTAACAGAAGGAAGAGTCATCTTGTAGGTCTATCTTTGAACCTACTTCCTCATGCTAGGAGGATTAATGTCTCTTTCCCAAGCCTCTATTTGATTTAGTTAGACAAACCTCCTTTGGGGCAGCTATAGTGAATAGAGCACCGACCCTGGAGTCAAGAGGATCTCAGTTCAAATCCACCCTCACACACTGTGTGACCTTGGGCAGATCACTTAACACCAATTGCCTTGCCTTCCCCCCAAAAAAAATTTTTTAATGAATAAAAAGAAAAACCTACTTTAATCCTGACTTAAATAAAAAGATATGAGTGAAGAGCCCCAACCCATTCTTTGATGGAGGCAGGAGATTCACAAGTGTCACATAGCGCACATTTTCAGATATATTCAATATATCATTTGTGCTGATTTTTACTTCTCTGCAAAAAAAATACTATTTATCATATGAAATGGCTCTAGAGGAAGAGCAGGAAGAAGGATACTGGGATAACTATGTAAGAAACAAAAGATAACGAGAAAAACTTTTAAAAGAAAAAAACTCCTTTAACATTCATCAGTTTCTAATGTTCAATCTGAGCTTCTTTCAAAGGGCTTTGGGTCCCCCATTCGAGAGAAGAGTGTGTGTGGTGGTGGGGTGGGGCATGAAGAAAAACAATAGCAATAATAAAACCAACAGATGATCCTGGTGCAATCTTCTACTTTGTAGAATAATTCTGTCTTAAATTCATTTTTTGCTATGTTTATGTAGTTCACAGTACCATGTGCTAAATGCCAAAGTAGTGGTACTTAGGTAGGACTATAAGAGGAGAGAGGGGAAAAAAAAGAGAAAAGGGAAGAGTGAAATGTTGGAAGATAGCATTCTAGCATACAAAGTATAGGGATAGGAATATGGAAGTATTTCTTTCCCTTCTAAGCATTAGGATGTACTTAGAAGTCCTGATCACCCAGACAATTCAAGTATTCCAGGTCAAGGAAGGAGAAATCAAATGTTTTTCAGAAAGTGTAATATAGAGGAAAGAAAATTGGACCTGGAATCAAAAGATCTGGGTTCAAGTCCTGATTGCAGAGCATGATCTTGGACAACTCATCTAACATCTCTGATCCTCAACTGTCTTATCTGTAAAATGAGAATAATCTTCCCTGTCCTCCTTACTTTATTGAGTTGTCATAAGCATAACATCAGATGAGATAACAGCAGATAGATGAAATCACTTTATAAATTAAATATGGGATGTTTTATTGTTATTATTAGGGTTATAATGATCTTTAAAATTGTGCCAATAAGAAATCAATGTTCTGTTGTCCCGCTGAGATCTTGGGACAAGGATGCTTAAGACTGACAAAGCAATGAGGGTGTATTCTAGCCAATAACAGAAAAGAAAATATCATTTTTAAATATTGGTGTTTCAGATGATGAGGGGAAGGAGGAAAACAAGCATAAGACCTGGAACCCCCTGATATTAAAGGAATATGTTCCAGTCCTTCCAAATCTTTAGAAAGAGAATCCCCAACAGAGAGATTCTAAAGAAGAAGACTCAGAAGAATGCAGGATTCAAAGGTGCACTTGCATATTGACATGGTTCCATTCAAAGTTATTTTAAGGTTCTTAATAATGAAGGATCACCTCAAGCTGCTGTGCCCCAGATGTTCCAGGATATTTTAATCTCGCTGGGGACCTCAGAGGCATGTTAAACCCAGTTAAAAGAGACAGTGGTATTCTTGTGAGGAGGAAATGAAGATATTTTTGTCTGGAAATGTAGCATCATTTTTTTTTCTATTTCTCTTGCCTCTCTAAGTGATCAAAATATTAAGAAATCCAGGTCTCAATTAACCACATAAACAGTGAGGAATAGTATTATGGATAGCCTCTGGTAGTGGATATTCAGAGCATCATTTATTTTTTGGTTTTAGTGTGTAGCCCATTATATGAGCTTTGAAATAATAGATTTCCTCTTGTAATTATACTGTATTTTGATTAACATGCATTTCCATGAATTCTGTGCAATGTACTGGACTAGGCGAATGCTTGGTGCTCTCAGTGGGAAGAGTCAGCCTGTGGTTAAATATTGCCACAGACAAATCCCCCAAATGACTAGCTTACTGAATTATCAAGAGGCAATATATCCCAAGAACTAGAGGAACCAACCCTGTATTTCCTGGCTAATTAGAAAATGTACAAGTGAATTGGAATTTTCTTTTGTTTTTTTTTTTTTCAAAACCAAAGCAAGAGTCACCATATTAAGATCATAGTATTTAGAAGTGGAAAGGACACCTTAAAGATTATCTCACCCATCACTTTCATTCTTATAAGTGAAGACAAAAAAAACCAATCCAGGAATAAAATGCCATCAGAGATAGCCTCTGGTCCAAACATTTCTGAAAGCAAGAGAGCACTTCTCTCAGTTTTGCCCCCAGTCATCACAGATACAGAGCCAAGCAGGGACCTTAGAGGGCATCTAGTCCAAACCCTGTCAGTTTATACCTTAAGAAACTGAGGCTTGGAAAGGTTAAACCCAAACAAAGCACACAAGTAGTGTGTCAGGGCTGGGAGCTAAATCCAGGTCCCCTAACTTCAAATCCAGAGCTCTATCCACTGTCCCAGATTGCTGTCATTAGGGATTAAAGAGAGGAATCTACAATTTTTCTGGCCATGAGGGCAGAAGAAAGACAACTTTCCTTCTGTTTCCCAATAGGTGAATTCTCTAACTGGGGTCTAGATGAAAAGGTCATTGGAATCATCACTGGCAGAGTATTCTGGAAGGGCCATATCTTTGTAATCCAATTGGAGAGACGCATTGTGAGAAGAACATATACAGTCTAAGTGCAGCATGAAGCAAATCTTCTTCAATAAAAGAATATTTGACTGAGGGGCGTTTGGCTGGTTCCTCTCCACCGCCTGGAATTCAGGAACATACAAGCTAGAGGTATTTGGCAATAGAAGTCCACGGGAAAATTAAATCAATTACTGAGACTAATAAAGAGCTCAAGGTTTTTAATTAAACTAAGCTTAATTAAAATGGTGAGAGCTCACGCTCTTTGGATGCTCTGTATAAGACCCTAGAGGATTGTGACGCTTCTGAGTAATTTACACAAACTGGATCAATCAGTGTTGGCGCCCAGAGTGAGGAGTTTGTCAATTTTACAGCATGAAATACTGTACAGCAATCAGCCACCTCATAGACTAGGCTGACACCATGGAAGCAAAGGGGAGCAGAATTACAGAGCAGATGCTGTGGCTTCTGTCCTCCTCCCTCCCATCCTAGGGCACTGTAGAATCCAAAAAGAGTCATCTCTTTTCCCTAATTTGAATAAAGATCACTTTAGAGCAGAACCCTAGAAGTTAAGCAGGAAAACCATGGTATTATTTGTGGTAGACATACTTAGAAGAATGCCTTCATCATTTCTCCAGGTTAGTTTCCAAGGCCAAAGCACCCTTCTCTGAACATCTTTTCCCTTAGAATATAAGCTCTTTCAGCTCTTTTGGGGGAGTAAAGTATTAGAAATTGAGGGGATGCCCATAAATTGGGGAATGGCTGAACAAGTTGTGGTATATGATTATGATGGAATACTATTGAACTATAAGAAATGATGAGAGAGAAAACATGAACAGGATGCTCTCAGACAAATGTGGAAAGACTTGCATGGGCTGATGCAAAGTGAAATGTACTGTGTACAAAGTAACTGCAATATTGTATGATGATCAGCCATGAATGACTTAGTCTTTCTCACAATGCAATGATCCAAAACAACTCCGAAGGACTTGTGATGAAAAATTCTATCCATCCCCAAAGAAAGAACTGGTGGTGTCTGAATATAGATTGAAGCATTAAAAAGAAAGAAGAAGAAAAGGAATATAAGCTCTTTGAAGGAGTGTCTCTCTTTTGCATTTGTATTTCCAACACTTACCACAGTGCCTGACACAAAATAAGTGTTTAATGATTGGGTTTTTTTTTTCATTCATTCATCTGCTCATGGCATCTTAGAACTGGAAGTGACCTTATATACCATGTAGTCCAATCTTGTCATTTTATATATGTGAAAACTGAAGCACATAGTGGGTAAGAGACCTGCCCTGAGTGTCAGAACTATGAGATTTAGAGTTAAGCTTAGGGATTATCTACTTCAATTTCCCCATTTGAAAGATAAGGAAACTGAGGGGCGGCCAGGTAGCACAGCAAGTAAGAGCACTGGCTCCAGTGTTGAGAAGATCTGGAGATCGAATCTCGGGCTCAGACACTTAGCACCCACCCAGAAACACCTGGCCGTGTAACCTTGAGCAAGTTACTTAACCTCAATTGCTTAGGGGCGGCCAGGTGGCTCAGCGAGTAAGAGCACAGGCTCCCGTGTTGGGATGACCTGGATCAAATACGGGCTCAGATACTCAGCACCACACCCAGAAATAACTGGCCGTGTAACCTTGAACAAGTTACTTAACCCCAATTGCTTAAAAAAAAAAAAATAAACATAAGGAAACTGAGGTTTAGTGGTTTGTCCAAGAGCAGACAGATGCAAGTGACGAGTAAGGCTCTAAATCCAGGTCTTTTGCCTAGGTCCAGTGCTCTTTGGACTATAATGGTTATCTCAACATTTAAGAGAGCTCAGAAATTCTCTCTTGAATTCTAATCCATGGACTCTCAAGCGCATTGCTGTCCATAAATGTTAACCTTCTCCACTCTGAGTATAGAGTGTGTTTAGGGAAGAGTAGTACTTATGGTGGGAGGGCTGCTGAGTCCTTTTCAGGGGCTTTCCACCTTTGGTGTCCACCTGATCCACCTAACTCTCACCTGTGGCTCCAAGAAGCTGTAACATGCACAGCAGCCACATCCCAGTACACCATTTTGGCAGATGGGCTAAACCAGATTAAGGGTAACTGAGAAGTCTCAAACCCATTGATGAGTTTGGGGGGGAGGGGGTATCTACCTCAAGCATATTAAGATTTCCCATACAAGGGCACTCTCAAAGTTTCTCTTAACAACTTTGGAATTGATTGTGTGAAGTGGGAAACACTGGCACAGGACCACTCAGCATCACGTGCCCACATTAGAGAAGGTGCTGTGTTCTATGAGCAAAGCAGAATTGAAGTAACTCAAAAGAAACATGAGATGTGCAAATTTAGAGAATGGACCCCAAATGTTCATATGAACTATTTGTGCCTGACCTGTGGTAGAACATCCTGAGCTTGTATTGGCCTGATCAGCCACAGTTGGACACAGCATCACTTGACTCCAGCATAATGTTGTCATTTTGGTCCTCTTTGAGAACAAAGGACAACCACCACTAACCTTCTCCATCCAAGTGCTGACAAACTGGAGAGACAATTGACAAGTTTATGACCAGAGAGGGCATCAGATTTGGATCAGTTCATATGAACCATTCCAAAGTTCTTTGGAAAACATAAAAGTCATGGTAAAAAAATGCCTATGATAGGGCTTCATGCAAATTTTAAAAGAAATCATGAAAAGACATAGCTACAATGCTCAGTTATTTGAAACAAAAATTTACACATAAATCAGGTTACGTCACTTTTCTGTGCAAAAGTCTTCAGTGACTTTCTTTTTTATGCTAAGGAAAGTTCAAACCCCTCTCTTTGTCTCATGGAGAAATTATTCCAAACAATTCATCATAGAACCAGGATAAGGGGAGGCCATTAAATATTCAGAAAGACTCAGGGACTGAAAGACAGATACAGAGACACAAACATAGAGATGCAGTGTGCAAACATCTAGAGTCAGTAACTTCTAAAAATTTTTACAATGGTGATAAGCAATCCAAATCTCATAATAACTCTTCATAATTTGGCTATACTCAACTTTCTCTGTTCTCACTCCTCTCTACACACTCCTACGAAACAAGATGACTCACTATCCTTGGCTTTCCAACCTCTGTGCTATTATTCATTCTGTGTGAGCTAAAACACCTTGCCTCCCCTTCTTCATTTTTTTAATTTCTATTTATTCTCCAAAACCTAAGTCAAATGCTACCTCCAAAGGTGAAATTCAATCCCAGATCTTCTGATTTCAAATCCAATACTCATTAACCATATCATACTGACCTCTTCCCAACACCCTTACATCTCTACCATCTTCTTCTATCCCCCTCAATCAATCCCCAACATGCAAACCCTCAAAACTTAAGCAATTTGGTTCTGGGAAAGACTATCTACCCATTACAAATAATAAAATCTCTCTTTTCTTGTATGGCTAAGGGACTTTATAGTTCAGATATCCAATAGTTACCTCACAAAAGTACAAGTCTATAGCAGGAGTAAAATATTTCATACCATCATATTTCTTGGCTTATTTATGTGAAGATTCCAACATTTTCTTTGATCAAAATTCAACTCAATCCAACAAACATACAATAAATTACTATAGTATGCAAGACCTTGTTCAGGATAGACAAAGCACTTAGAACTGTATCAGATAAAAGCAAAAAATTAACCTACTGAGAAATGTTTTTCTTTTCATCTATAAACTCCCTATAATTTTTTGTTGTTGTTCAGTTGTTTAAAGTCATGTCTGACAATTTGTGACCCCATTTGGGGTTTTCTTGGCAAAAGATACTGGAGTGGCTTGCCATTTCCTTCTTCCTGAGAATAGGAATGTCTTATTATCTGTGTGCCTTCCCTAGTACCAGACACAGATCTCTGCTCATAGTAGGCACACAATAAATGTTTGAATGAATCCATATTGTTGCCACTTATCACCACTGTAAAAATTTGGAAGTTGTTGACTCAACTAGATGTTTGCACATTGTATCTCTATGTTTGTGTCTCTCTGCATCTGTCTTTCAGTCCCTGAATCTTCCGTAGCCTTTCCTTATCCCAGTTCTATGATGAATTGTTCAGAATGATGTTTCCATGAGATGCATGGATGCTAGAAGCTTTCCTACCAAGACATCAAGAATCAAACAGCACAATAAAAAATAAAAAAAAACTCCACCATAATTGTCTGATCTATATTTATTTCATAACATGCAGAATTAATAGGATACAGGAGTTACAGCAACCATGGCAACAGAATGCAGAAAGGCTTGTCCTAGCAAATAAATGAATTCATAAATAACCACAAAGTGCTGATATAAACAGTCATGGGACCCTAATGTAATGCTAATGCAATTCAAGTTTTCCCCTTTCTCCATGCAGTGTTATAATATTAGGGATGCTATGGTTTGCACTGTGCTACAAGTGTCCTTCAGGAGATAATAGAACTTGCTAATTGTAGCTGGAAACTGGAGCTATGATTGATGAGGCCTTTTGTTGTTTATCATCTTGGAGCTCTTACTAAGAGAACGTAGCCTCTTGGAGAGTTTATTTCTTAACAACTGTAAGATAAGGAACAGATGCAGATGAGCAAAGGAGTGCCTTCTCGGATGCCTGGGCTGCTGCGCCTTTTATGCCCGGCAGTTAAATCTTTCAGACCAGAGAATCTTCTGCCAAGCATCAGAATGCAATTGATTTGGTGTTGTTGGGGGAGGGGGGAGAGGCATTGAGCCATAATGCTTTCTATCTTCTGTGTTCCATTGTTTTCCTTTTCTGGTTCTAAATTTCTATAACTTGAACCATAATCATATTGAGATTATTTATAAATTCTAATGTATATCAGCCAAATTGACCAGGAATTCCATGTGAGGTCCCATTTGCTGAGTACATGACCTTATTTCCGAGATTCACTTTGTAAGTGACTTTCTCTTAGTGTCTTTTTCTTGGAATGAGCAATAACAATAGCTGACATTGATATCGTGCTTTAAGATTTGCAAAGCATTTGATTCTCATATTAGCCTTGTGGAAGTATAAAGCCACACATGAGCAGCTTTCCAGAGGACTGCCGCTGTGAACAGCTTCAAAGGTTCTGATTACATAGTATAGCGAACTCTCTATTTATTCAATAACAAATCAGAGCAAAACATTTACAGAAAATCAAGGTACAGCATTCACAATGTTACAACTTATCACAGAAAATAAAAATACAGCATTCACCATGTCATAATAACTCAACAACTTATCGCTAAAAATGGCCACATAGTTTTTACCAAAGTGGTCACATAGTTTTCGGCAAAGTACATTCATTAAGTCAATCACAAAAGCCTTAATTCAATCACAAAGTACAAAAATCAAAGTTCTTCACCCTAGGTCACAGTAAATCATAATTTTCTCAGTCAGTACACAATATACAAGTAAAGTCTCCTTTCAGCTTGACTCAAGGCTGGCTTTCAGCCCCTTCCATAGTCCCAGCTCCAACTGTCACCTGGGTTCAAAGACAGGCAGCTCCCAGTTCCTTGTCCAGCTCCTTGTCCAGTTCTTCATCCAGTTCTTGTTCCATACTGAAGGTCACAGTGTCCAGTCCACCTCAAGTCCTTCACAGTTCCTCTTTCTGGGAAGACAAAGCTTAACAGAGCCACAATAATATTCATTCACATTGCCAGCACCATCATTGATTCACTATCTGCCTGTAAAATCAACTCAGGCACACCAACAAGTTCTGAGAACTCAACACAAATCATCAACATAGAAATCAACACAGACCCACAAACAAGGTCCAGGAGGTCAGCACAAACCATCAGTAAAGTCCCAGGACCTCCAAAACCCTTCTCCAGGACTTCTGAAAACATACAACCAGAAAATCCTTTTTCAGGGCTTCCAGTAAGGTCCCAGGGTTTCTGTACAAAGTATCACAAACAAACATCAACACAGAGAACAAAGAGTGCCAGGATACCACAAATTTTCTCCTTCTTGACTCTGCCACTACAAGAGTCCTATTCTCAGTTCTGCTCAATTTCCAGTTCAGTCTTTAGTCCAGCAGCATCTGCCCTGGCTCCAGGATGCTTATCCCAAGAAGTTCGGACTGTTCAGCTTGTGCTCTTCCTTATATATGGCACAACTCCTCCCCAGAAGTTCACAAGTTGTGGGGTTCACGCCTTCTGTTTCTTAACAGACTTGATACAAGGCTCAAAAGCACCTTGAACTGAAACAAGGTGTTAATTCAATGGCTGAAACAGGGTGTGAACTACTACTGTGCTTGCCATTACATTAAGTAGGTGCTGTAGGTATTCCAGTTTTACAGAGAAGAAACTGAGTTCTAAAGAAGTTCACACAATGAGTAGCTGTGCCAGAGACACATCTCAAAACGAAGTTCACTTGTCTTCAAATCCAGTACTCTTCTTACTTCTGATGACTTTTGGCTTGGACAGGCTCAGGAAAGGGAACTCCTTTATGCCTGATATCCCTTATCTGTCACAAAGACCTTGGGAATCAGTATTTTCATCTACGATGACCATCCTTAGCAAGGTGGTAGCTTTCTAAAGATCTCAGGAGGTTCAAAGGTTGAATCTGCTTTTTCATTTTTCAAAAATCCTCAAAATCAGTGCCTTTTTTGCATCTTAAAAAAATTAGCCCAAAAAATACTGACTGTGACGCTACTCTAGAGGTCAAGGAAAACTCTTGCTTTGTAAACTTACAGAAGTTCATAAGAAGAACCTAGATGACCACTAATATGAATTTCAAAAAGTGGAGATGGATTAAAGAATCATAGCTTTTCAGAGGTAGGGAGGACCTTAGAGGTCATCTAGTCCTACCTCTCATTTCAAAAAGGAACAAATCAAAGTCCAGAGAAAGGAAATGATTTCCCAATCTCACATAGCTAGTAATAGGAATAGCAAAGTCTCAAACCCAGGTTTTATGAGTCCAAATACAGTATTATTCTAAAAAAAATTGCAAGAAGATGTTGTAACTACCCTTTGATTGACCCAGTGATACCACTATTAGGTTAATGACCTCAATGAGATCAATAATAGAGAAAAAGGACACATAAGTACAAAAATATTTATAGTAGTAGCAAAGAACTGAAAACCAAGGGAGTGTTCTTCAGCTGGGGAACAGCTGAACATGTTATAGTATATGAATGTGATGGGACACTATGGTGTATATGAAATGATGAAAGTGTATATGAAAAGATCAAAGATCAAAAATGATCAAAGATTTCAAAAAAAACATAAGAAGACCTATGTGAATTGATG
Organism: Petaurus breviceps papuanus; assembly: GCF_028583685.1. Taxonomy (NCBI): domain Eukaryota; kingdom Metazoa; phylum Chordata; class Mammalia; order Diprotodontia; family Petauridae; genus Petaurus; species Petaurus breviceps. The sequence continues at coordinate 268,069 of NW_027187234.1, forward strand.
CAGAATAAAGTGAGCATGAGAGCAATTTATACAATTGCTATACAATTAAAAATGCTGTAAAAATAAACAACTTTGAATGTTGTAAGAACTCTGATCAGTGGAATGACCACCCATGATTCCACAGGACCAATGAAGCATGCTATTTACCCTCTGACAAGGAGATGATGGACTCAGTATACAGAATGAGACTTACTTTTTTAAAATGACCAATTCAAAAATTTATTTTGCTTGACCATGCATATTTGTCAAAGGAATTAGTTCTTTTTCTTTTACAATGGTGAAGGGGTAAAAGGGAAAAAACTAAATTGCATTAATTGAAGAAATAAAATTTACTTCAGAAAAACAGGATATTAGAAGTCTGTCCACCAACAAACATTGAAGGCTATTATAACTTTTATTGATAGTTTTTGTTTTTATGTCACCTTCACTTCCAAATATACCTCTCTCCTTCCCCTTAGACAGCGAACCAACATTTAGAGCAAGGAAAAAAGGAAAATCTACCAATATATCAGTTAAGTTTAGTATGGATATAATATTCCACACCCATAATCTACCACCTCTGCAAAAAAGGGAGGATAGTTCTGTATTTTTCAAATGATGGAAAAAAACTGACAAGTAGAAAATTCAAAATTTCAAACTAATTATCTGGAGTTATATAGACCCTCTTCCATTTTCTCCTCACAATCACCCATTAAAACCAACCCTCAAGTGAAAGATAGAGAAAAACCAAAAGTAATGTTATTTAAAATGTATGCATGAGAAAAGCTGATTTTAATGATTCAGGAAATTCAAAATAGAATGGATAAAATCCTAGAATATATAATATGGAAACTTTTTGATGCACTATCAAAGCAAAAGGAACCTTATTCTCTCTTCCCAGGATTTTATAGTATAACCCTGCTTGTCTTAACCAGTGCATTGCATTCACATGTAGGTGCTACAAAACAAACCCAGATCACTATCTTGCCTGACACAATGAACTTCTTCCATCAGTTTCCAAGTAAAATACAGGAGGGTTTTCTCTGTGCAATTAAATTCATGGCATAGGCAAGCCCCCAGGAGTTTTTCTTTGAGGTTCCTGAGCACAGAATTCCTAGAAAGTGGCAAGTAGAAGGAGAAATCCCTTTATCCTGTTGAAGGTGTTTGTTGGTGGAGTAAGGGGTGGAGGAAGTGGGATGTGTTGTATAAGAAAGAACAGGGGTTCCATCTACTGTCAAGCAATCTGTAGTGCATTTGGGGGTTTGTTTCCCTTCCCCCTTCTCTATCCTTCCAGAATGGAATTTCTCTTTGGTCACTCATCCTGTAAGATTTTATGTCTTCTTTTGACCCTCCAGCCTAAAATAAAAAAAAAAAACATACTTTTAAAGGTTGGGAAAAGCTTTCCTGTTTTAGACTCAGGATAAAAGAAAGGAATCATAAAAATATAGAATAGCTTGATAGAAACAGATATATAAAAATATAGATCTATTTATACATAAAAAATACAGGCTAGCAAGAAGGGACCTGGGAGGGCATTAAGTAGAACTTGTACCTGAACAAGAATTCCTTCTACACTATCTAACCTATGCTTGAAGACCTCTAGTGAAAGAAAGCACCACCACACACAACTCTGTTCTATTATATTGCTCCCATTCCTAGGACTTTTCCTCATTTCCATATGAATTTGCCTTTCTGCAATTTCCAATCATTGGCATAGTTCTGTCCCCTAAGGACAAGCCAATCAAGTCTAATTCTGCTTCCACATAACCACCTTTCAAAGATTTGAGAATAGCTACTTTAACCCCTAAGTTTTCCCTTATTCAGGTCAATCATTCCAAGTTCCTTCAATGGATACTTAAAATGACATGGTTTCTCATATTAGCCTGGTGTAAGTAGGTGCTAATGTTATTCCAATTTTACAGAGAATAAATTGAGTTTGAAAGAAGTTCACACAGTGAGTAGCTGTGCCAGAGACAGACCTCAAAACCAAGTTCTCTGCTGCTCGCGCTAATTTTGCCTAACAGTTAATACCAAGATAACAGAGCTTCCCTACCAGCCAGCACCACATCATCCATATGTGGAACCAGCGGTTACAGCAAATGGAGAAGTTTTGAATACTGTGAATAAGTTCACTTACCTTGGTAGTGTACTTTCCAGGGATGTACACACTGATAACGAGGTTGATCACTCGTTGCCAGTGTTTGGAAAGCTCCGAAGGAAGGTGTGAAAGAGAAGTATTTGACTACTAAACTGAAGGTCTACAGAGCCACTGTGGTGACCTCATTGTTTGTTTGCCTGGGAAACCTGGACAGTCTACCAGCGCCATGCCAGGAAAGTGGATTACTTCCATTTGAATTATCTTAGGAAGATTCCGAAGATCACCTGGCAGGATAAGGTACCAGACACTGAGGTCCTTACTCGAATTAAACTGCCAAGCATTCAAATTCTGCTTCAGAGAGCACAACTCTGATGGGTTGATCACATTGTTCGAATACAAAACGTATGCTTGCCAAAAAAGACTGTTTTATGGAGAACTCACACAGGGCAAGTGCTCTCATGGTGGTCAGAAAAAGTGATACAATGACACTCTCAAGGTCTCTCTCAAGAACTTTGGAATTGATTGTGTGACTTGGGAGACACTGGCACAGGATCACTCACCATGGAGAGTCCACATCAGACAAGGTGCTGTGCTCTATGAACAAAGCAGAATTGAAGCAAATTTGGAGATTCCACCCCAAATGTTCACGCAGACTATCTGTGCCCAACTTAGGGTAGAGCATCAGCAGCTCGTATTGGTCTGATCAGCCACAGTCAGACACATTGAAACTTGACTTTAGCACGGTGATGACATTTTGGTCCTTTTCAAGATGAAGGACGACAACCAACCCTCTCTTCCCCTATTCCTGCTCTCAGGCAATCATGCTAGTGCCCTCCTCTGGACATGCTCCCCAGGAAGTGATTGTACCACTCCCTCTTAAAGTCCCACAATGAAGAGACATTCATTACTTCCACCTGCCTTGATTCTACTTTTAGACAGCTCTGATCATTAACATTTTCCTAACATCCAGCTTAAATATCTGAAATGTCTCCTCCCCATTGCCCGTACTTCTATCGATCATAAAAATGTCGTATTCTCTAGTCCTTGTACCTTCCCAGTGATGTACTCTTTTGGATATGATCCAGCTCATCTATGGCTTTCCTAGTACTGATGCTCAAAACTAAACACAGTGATGCAGATGTGGCCTGAAGAGGGTACAGCATAGCAATCATTAGCTCCTACATTCTAAATGCTGTCTATGCCTCTCTTAATGCAGTCTAGGGTAGCATTTTCTTGGGGACTGGCAAGGGACAGAGCTGACTGACATGTGACAGTTGACTCATATATCAAGTTCTCATTCTACTAAACCCCACCCCAGATCTTTGTTATAGGAACCGTTTTCTAGTCAAACTTCTCCCATCTTGCATTTTCAAAGTTGGCTGTTTGAATCCAAATGTAGACCTTTACATATCTCCGTATTTCATTTCAACTTATTTTACTTCTTCCATCATTCTACCTTATCAAGATTTTGGGGGTTAACACTCATCATCCAACATGTTAGCTAACCTTCTCAACTTCATGCCATCTGCAAAGTTTATAAGCATGTTTTCTATTACTTTTCTCCCAGTCACTGATTTAAAATATTTCACATCATAAAGGACAAACCCCTGGGGATCCTCACCACAGACCTACCTCCAAGTTGCTATATGCTCATTAATAGTTACACTTTGGTTTCTGATATTAAACCGGTTCAAATCCACATATTTTTATTATCACTTAGCCCACATCTCTTTATCTTATCCATAGGCTAACATGAGATATTTTATTAGATACTTAGCTAAAATCTAAGCATACTATGTTTATCAATCCAGTTACCCTCTCAAAAAAGGAAATGGTTAGTCTGACATGACTATCATAATATTACTTGGACTACACTGTCAGCAACTTATGGAACTATGAACAATATTAGGGAGAATTATAAAATTATTTACTGTTAAAATACCATGAAGGATAAGCTTTTTTCCACAAATTTTTTGCACAATACTTTAAAATAGTAAGTTTGCCATCATACTGATGCTTAGACATTACTTCGTAAACTATTGTTGAAGCACATCTTGAAATCAAATAAAGGAACCTGTGATGCTGGTAAGCAAACTCACAAAGGGGGAAATAAACCAGCTTTATGCGAACCATCTGGACTTCACAACAGGAACAACATTTTTTGTGTCTTGGACCCCTCTCTGAGTCTGCTGAAACCTATGGCTCCCTTCTCAGAATAATGTTTTTAAATGAATAAAATAAAACAACATAGCATTACCAAGGAAACCAGCTATACTGGAACTTGTTATGTTGTTGTTCAGTCATGTCTAGTTGCATGTTGAACAGTCATGTTCAATTCATGACCCTATTTGGGGTTTTCTTGGCAAAGATACTGGAGGGGTTTGCCATGTCCTTCTCCATCTCATTTTACATATGGGGAAACTGAGGCAGAGTTAAGTGACTTGCCCAAGGTCATATAATACATGTCTAAGGCCAGATTTGAACTCAATGGATGTCTCCCTAATTCCAAGTACAGTGCTCTACTGACTTTTCCACCTGGCTGCCCACAGTCTATAATTTACCTTTACAACAATATCCCTTTTACCTCCACCATCAGTTATTTTTCATCCAAATGCTTTCTACCATGTTTCTCCCTTCAGGTTCTTGGATTTATCATATGATTATATAGTTTTAATAGTACTAGTTCATTCCCCCCTTTATCTATACTACTCCTCTTGAAGAAGGCATATGTTTGTAGGGCAAAAATCCAGTCCTGAGTCCCATGCCATCAAATCTCAATGCTGCCTATTATGTCAAATTTTCCCTCTTGCATTTGAATCTCTAATGCATCCTGTTTATTATCCACATGTTTTATATACATACATACACATATACACATATGTAGATATCTGTTGCCATGGGTTTTATTTAAGGTTCTATTCCTAGATACTGTCTCCCATTAGTAACTAGCATATCTAAGTGAAAATACTTTATTTTTGGTACAAACAACTTACTGCTTCCCTCAAATACATATACAGCTGCACCACAAGTTTGAAAAAATGCAAATGCCACCAAATAGGGTGTTTTGTTTTATGATGGTTTTAATGAGGACACCTGCTTGTTAGGAGTTAGCTCAAGAATCACTGATTCCAACTGCATCAGCTATCAATAAACCATCAGAATTGGTATCACTATAATTCTAACCCCAATTCGACAGAAGTTCAATGCTGATGGTAACTGTGTCCAAACAACCCTAAATACTCCACGAAGTGACTGATTTTTTTTTTCTGCTTTCATTTGTAGTTGGCATGGTTTCAACCCAGCTGTAGTGTCTCTTTACAATGATTACATGAGCTATTGGGGAATTTTAAAAAATGCAAAAACTCTTCCTCTTCCTGCTGCAACTATGACAGAATTTCAGCATTGGAAGGTTATCTCAGAGGTCATCTAGCTCAAGCTATAACTGAGCTGGAATTTCCTCTTGTACCCCAAAGACCCTGGACAAGGAACAATAGAGGGAAGTCACAAAAAAGCAGATTTTGGTGCGACAAAAAAACTTCTTTACAATTAAGGCTTCCCAAAAGTAGAATGGACTGGCTTATTATAAGTGGGCTCCTTATCATTGGAAATCTTTGAGCTTAGGCTGGATAACCTCCAGCCTCCTATATTTATATATGCTAATGTATATAGGAATAGGAACTAAACTTGTCATTTCACTGTATTGGGGTCTCTCTGAAAAGGAAACTCCTTCTAATGCAAGTGCATTATAAGCTGTACAGCTTATAGTCTTAGAGTGTCACGCAGAGCACTGAGAGATTAAATTACTTGCCCGTGGTCAAATAGCCAGAATATCCCAGAGGTAAGACTTGAATCTAGGTCTTCCTGGTTTTGATGTCAGTTCTACCATACTATGCTATGTCTCCTATTTGCATGTATTTATATACATATATACATACTTTATACATAAGTATATGTACACGAATGCACATAGATACCCATACATTTCTTGAAGCTTAAAACATTGTATGATTTTGTTCACATAGGCATTCCCCCCACTTGTGTATTAATTAGTATGTAATTGTATTAATTAGTAATTAGCACTTGTATTAATTAGTAATGTATTAACTTGTATTCATTGGTAGGTGGTTTCATGAGTTGCTATAGCCCTAAAATTCCTTACCTGGTGGCCATCTTCCTGGTAATAAACTTCTCTAAACTTAGGTAGGCTTCTCCATAGGTAAGAGTCACGAATTCCATGGCTACATAAGCATCTGTAAGAACATAAGCATATTAAATATTTCCACATAATTTCCACAAACAGTGACTGTGTCCACCAAATTGTATTTCTGTCCTTGGTACTGAAATTCAAAGATGAAAAAACTCCCTGACCCCGAGAAGCTTACATTCTATTGCAGGGTAGGGAAAATCACATATGCTGCAATGAAACACTGGACAAATCCTTTGATTGTATGTAATCAGAAATGCACACAATACACACCCTTTTATTTAATTTATTTTTAGTTTTCAACATTCACTTCTATAAGTTTTAAATTTTTCCCACTCCCTCCTCTCCCTCCCCAAGATGACCTGCAATCTGATATAGGCTCTATGTATACATTCCTATTAAACATATTTTTACATTAGTCATGTTGTATAGAAGAATTATAACGAATGGGAGTAACCGTGAGAATGAAAAAACAAAACAAGAAAAGAAAATAATCTGTTTCACTCTGCATTCAGACTCCATAGTTCTTTCTCTGGATGAGGATGAAATTTTCCATCATGAGTTCTTTGGAAATGTTTTAGTCCTTGCGTGGCTGAGAAGGGCTAAATCTATCAAAATCAGTCATCACAGACTGTAGCTGTTACTGTGTACAATGTTCTCCTGGTTCCTCTCAGCATCAGTTTACATAAATTTTCCAGGTTTTTCTGAAGTTCACCTGTTTATCATTTCTTATAGCACAATAGTATTCCATTACATTCATATACCACAACTTGTTCAGCCATTCCCAATTGATGGGCATCCCCTCAATTTCCAGTTCTTGACCACCACAAAGAGAGCTGCTATAAATTTTTTTATACATATGGGTCCTTTTCCCATTTTGTGATCTCTTTGCGATACAGCCCTAGAAACAGTATTAATGGATCAAAGGGTATGCACATTTTTATAGCCCTTTCAGCAGAGGCCCAAATTACTCTCCAGAATGGTTGGATCAGCTCACAGCTCCACCAACGATGAATTAGTGTTCCAACTTTCCTACATATCCTCCAACATTTATCATTTTCCTATTTTGTCATGTTAGCCAACCTGATAGGTATGATGTGGTACCTCTGAGTTGTTTTGATTTGCACCTCCCTGATCAATAGTGATTTAGATCATTTTATCATATGACTATAGATAACTTTAATTTCTTCCTCTGAAAACTGCCTGTTCACATCCTTTGACCATTTTTCAATTGGGGATTGACTTATATTCTTGTAAATTTGACTCAGTTCTCTATATATTTTAGAAATGAGACCTTTATCAGAGACACTAGTTGTAAATATTCTTTCCCAGTTTTCTGCTTCCTTCCTAATCTTGGTTGCATTGGCAATACACATCTTATTACTTAACTTTTCATATGTGTATACTCATTAGCGAACTAGCCCTGAGAAGGTAGGAATTGGATGTTTCTGATTCAATCCCTTATGTTATAATCATTTCCAACTGTGCCCCAGTTTCCACATATTTAAAATAGAAACTACATATTTACCATATTCTGAAGGCTACCAGGAATTTATGAGAAGTGCTCTGGGCCCTGTGTGATGGTGCATGCCTATAATCCATGCTACTGGGGAAGCTGAGACTAGTGGATCCCTTGAGCTCTAGAGTTCTGAGCTCCAGTGGCACTAGAGTTAATTGGGTTTCTGCATTAAGACTGCCATCAATATGGTGAGCCCTTGGATGTCAGGAGAGGCCACCAAGCTGCCTTTAAAAAGCAGTGAATCAGTCCAGGTAAAAAATGGAACAAGTCAAAGTCCCCATACCAGTCAGCAGTAGGACTGGGCCTATGAGTAACCACTGTACTTCCAGCCTGGGTGAATAGAATGATTAGAATAGAATGAAATACAATGATTCTGTTTAAAAAAAAAAGTTTTGGAATCACTAAAAGATTAAATAGTTATGGAGTTTATGAACGAATGAAAAGTCAATTTAAGAATGAAATACAGAAATATAGACCTAGGTAACTGGTATTCAGAGGAACCACATAAAATGAAGTCTCTCTCTATTTTGTTCCAAATGGTCCATGCAGTGTCTTGCCAGCAGGTAAATGGAAAGTAATTTTTGCCTGCATTCAAGCTATAGCTAATTTCACAATTAAATGATTTGAGCCAAGTTTTGAACTCTTCCCCAGATCTTCCTCTGGGCTGTGCTTATTCTCTCTACATTTCTTTACAAATGTGTAAAATGAGGTAATTTGGAGATCAGAGCCTGAAAGCATAGCTTTCTTAAAAGACAATTTGTTCACTGACTCAAAATTCGGGCACAGGCCCTATCTGTGGTTCCCAACCTAGGCTGGGAGCTCCCCCTCCTGGTCAAAGAAGAGAATGTTCTCTGCACTGAACAAATCCAGAATTTCCGGGAAGTTAGTAATTTGGAGAGAAAAAAATAAACAAGACAGCATCTGTGTTGCATATATTCAAACATTAGCATGTGTTTTCATTTCACAAACATTACCCCGACTTTGATAACACTGTAGTGGTCCTTTATCCTTGATGTTGCCTGCATTTAGAATGGGTCTGATATACCTGTGAAGTACTGCAGCAGTGCCCAGGTACGTCTAACTTTGAAACTGAAAAAAAAAAAGACAGGGCTATCCTCATATAAGGATAATCATTTGTTGTCAGAGATGCAATCAGAGAAAAGAGGCTTAGCTTGATTAATATGCCATCCTTCCCACAGGAAGATGAGACTTCTGACCCACCATCATAATTCAAAAACAAAGATTTATTAAATACCTACTATGTGCAAAGCACCATCCAAGACTCTAGGGATACAAAGATGAAAAGCTGGGGTAACTAGGTGGTGCAGTGAATAGAGCACTGGCCCTGGAGTCAGGAGGATCTGAGTTCAAATCCAGCCTCAGACACTTCACACTTACTAGCTGTGCGACCTTGGGCAAGTCACTTAACCCCAAATGCTCTGCCTTCCCCCTTCCAAAAAGACCAAAAAAAAAAAAAGCAAAGACGAAAAGTGACAAAATATTTAACCTCAATAAGTTTGTTATCTCCTGGGAAGGGATATAAAATGTACACAAATAAGTATGCTAGAAGGTAGAATATGCTTAGGGCAAAAGGTTACAAGACATTTGAAGATCTTTCTCTGGGCTTTATTCCTGCCTCTTAAGATTTCTTTCTCCATGTCCTAGCAGCCTTCTCACCTGAGAAGATCCTTCTGCCACTACTGCTTCTTCCTCTAAGTGGCCAGTTCCTCCCAGAACCTCAATTTCAAGGAAAGGACCCAGCCACATCCACTCTTTCAGTCCTCTCCAAGTCCTGCTCTTGATTCCGCTGACTTCTTTCTCTATCACACCTTCTTAGGTACCTCCCCCTCCACCGTTACCATCTTAACTTCCTTTTATGTGCTGCTTTCTTCCATTAGAACATAAGCTACTTGAGGGCCATGACTGTATTTTTACTTCTATTTGTATTCCCAGTGCACAGTGCCTGGCAAATAGTGAGAGCTTAATAAATGTTGTTGATTTTGTTGACTCAGTAGATGCTTGGTCAAAGGACATGCACAAGAAATGCAAATAATCAACAACCATACTGAAGATCAGTAATGATAAGAGAAAATCAAGCAAATCCAAATCTGTATTGATAAAAGAAATGCAAATTAAAACAACTGTGAGATTGCACAACAAACTCATCAAATTGGCAAAAAGGATTTTTTTAAAACAAGAAAGTCAGTGTTGGTGAGGCAATGGAAAGGCGGACATGATAATATCCTGTTTGTAGAACTATGAATTGGTCCAACCATTTTAGAAATCAATTTGGAATTTTCAGAAAAAATTCATTAAACTGTTTATATTTTTGAAGTAGAGATCCCTCTATTGGGCAAATACCTCAAGAAAGTCAATGGCAGTAAAGAAAGGTCCAATACATAATCAAATATACATAGCAGAACTACACATGGTAGGAAAAGAAAATGGGTGTCTATTGATTGGAGAATGGCTGAACAAATTGTGGCACATTAAAATAATGTAATATTATTGTCCCATAAGAAACAACATATATGAGGAATTTAAAGATACTTGGAAAAGATTTGTTTGACTTAATTAAGAATGAAGAAAAGAGAACCAAGAGGACAACATACTAAATGACTACAATAAAGTAAACAAAAACACCAAAAAGTAGTTGAACTCTAGTGAATTGTACAGCTAGGTTTCAATTGGTGCAAATAATTAATCCCCCAAAGGGGTCATATTATTCAAATTGCACGGCATATTTCAATTAGGCCTGTGACAAATTATCACATTTTACATAATTACAACTTCAAATAGTACAAATTTGAATACATATGGCTACATCAGGAGGATTCATTATTCAAACTAATTACCATGGTATAAATACAAAAGGCAACTATAAAACCTTTAAAAATAAAATAAAGTTAAACAAGTAAGAAAAAGCCATTTGAGGAGTGAAATGACTTTCATGGCAGTGGAGGAAGAAGTAGCATCTGAGTTGTACTCAGAAATAAAGGGAGAATTTTTTTTTCTTTTTGCCTGGATTTTAACATTTTTGTTTTTCCCATTTTTAAAAAATCAATACAAACACCAACTAAAATGAGACTTACTTATACACAGTAAAACAAGAAACTGAAAATCTCCATTATGTAGTTTACTTTTCTTTTTAAGTCCACAGAAAATCCAACATGTTACTTTCAAAGCTGTCCTGCTTTTCTGTGACTCTCCAGAGTTTTTGTGTGTTCTCCTTTGTGAATTTAAAAAACATGTTTCAATGACTCTGTTTTCTTTCTTTTTTATCTACTCTAACTATATCTTTCTTCTCCCTCACCTGATTACTGCCTGAACCACCAATTTGGGGCAGGGGGCAGGGGGGGGGGGGGGGGGGCGGGAAGCAATAGACAGTCTAGCAAAAAAAAAAAATCCCCAGACTGACAGTGTCTAAAGATTTAGAGATTATTTTGCAACTCAAGTACCTCACCTCTCTCTCAGGAGGTGAGTAACATGCTTTATAATTGATCTTCTAGAATCATACTTTGTCAATGCATTGATCAGAGTCCTCAGTCTTTCAAAGTTGTGTGTCTTTACAACATTGTTGTCACTGTATAAATCATTCTTGTATTTTTACTAACTTGACTCTGTATCAGTTCATATAAACCTTCCCAGGTTTCCCTGAGTTCATCCCTTTTGTCATTTCTTACAACACAATAATATTCCATTAATACATGTATAATAATTTGTTTAGTCACTCCATAATTGATGGAAACACTCTTAGTTCCAGTTTTTTACTATAATAAAAGAGAGATACTATAAATATTTTTGCTCTTGTGTCTTTTTCGAAAAGAACTTTTATAGGGGCGGCCAGGTAGCACAGCGAGTAAGAGTACCGGCTCCAGTGTCAGGATGACCTGGAAATCGAATCATGGGGTTCAGACACTTAGCACCCACCCAGAAACACCTAGCCGTGTAACCTTGAGCAAGTTACTTAACCCTAATTGCTTAGGGACGGCCAGGAGGCTCAGAGAGTAAGAGCACCAGCTCCAGTGTCAGGATGACCTGGATCAAATCTGGGCTCAGATACTCAGCACCATACCCAGAAATAACTAGCCGTGTAACCTTGAGCAAGTTACTTAACCCCGATTGCTTTAAAAAAAAAAAAAAAAGAACTTTTATTGTAGAGCTGGTGATTCCATTCTAAATATTTGTGGGGAGGGGAGTATTGTGAAAAAAGTCATAGATAGTCATGGAGAGAACAGATGAGAATAGGACAACAGATAAATATTCACTTTGATAGAAGCATAGTATATAAAGAGAAATTATATTAGGTAAAGTCAGGCAGTTAAATTGGAGTTAGATTATGCCAGGCTCTGAATGCCAAAATAAGGAGTTTGTCTCTGGTAGAGAAAGCAGCTTTCACTGGAAACTCTCTATGTATTGAACTTTATGTGTTCAACATGTGCATCTATACAGATAGATGTACGTGTATATATGTGTGTGTATTTATGATTATTGTCTTTCCATCATAGTCCTTCCCTCTACTCCATTGAAACCTCCCTTATGACAAAGGAAAACAAACAAAAGCATCTCCTAAGAATTCTTGTAAGGCAATGTGTACAATATTCTGTCCACGTAGTCCCTGCTTCTCACAAGGGGAAAGAGGTATGCTCCATTATACCTTTAGGATCTTCCCTATTCCCCCACCACCACCACCCTACTCAGAGTTCAGCTTCCTTTTAGTGAGCTATTCATTTATACTGCTGTAATCGCTGTTCGCGTTGTTTTCTTGGTTCTGCTTTTTTTACTCTGTATCAGTTCATGTTCATCTCTGATCTTCATAACCAACATTTCTTACTGTACAATAATATCCATTACATCCACATATTATACTGTTTAAAAAGCATTCTCTAATTGATAGGCATCCACTTCATTTCCAGTTTTTGGCTACCAGTGAATATTTTGGACCTTTATTTCTATCTTTAACTTCCTTGGGGTATATGCCCAATAGTAGGACTGCTGGGCCAAAGTTTATGCGTAGTTTTCTCACATAATTAAAAAAGAAAATAAAAAATAATTGGACTACTTCACAGCTCCACCAACCATGAAGTAGTGTACTGTCTTTCCACATTCCCTCCACCATTGACTGCTATCATCTTTTTTTCATCTTGGTCAATTTTTATGGCTAGGGTAAAACCTTAGAGCTGTTTTAACTTTTATCTTCTATCTTTCCATTAACAATTGGAAGTATGTTTTCATGTGCTTGTTTATTCTTTGCAAATCTGTTTGTGAAAATTGTTCATGTCCTTTAACAAGTTATTTATTGGAGAGACATAGGAAACCATGTCTATGTGCAAAGTGAATTGGCCTTTAAAGGTGTTAAATCAATTTCTTTTCTTTTCTCATTTTTTAAGAAAGGACCTCTCTATCTTGCCTGGGTTGGCAGTGCTGTGGCTACTCAGAGGCCTGATTCCACTGCTGACTGACACAAGCACTTTGACCTTCTCTATTTGTGACCTGGTCAGAAACCTGGTTTGCCCCTCCTTAGGCAACCTGGTGTTCCCCCTTCTCCCAGGCTCTTATCATATTGATGCTGGAAAGCCCACAGTACAGTTTAGCCCACTGCACCTCAGAACTTTAACACTCAAGATATCTGCTAGCCTTACTGTAAGGGTTATGGGATTTAAAGATCTCCCATGCCCCATGGACGTGCTGACATAGCAGAGCAAGAAAAAAAAAAAAAAGCCGAGCTTACGGTCCTGTGGTTGGCAGTTGGCGGCAGTTGCCTTTTTTTTTTTTTTTTGAGTTAGGACTCCTGCTGAGGACTGCCAG